>NW_024705144.1:0-68384 GCF_018977255.1 Callorhinchus milii
CCTAAAGTGTGTGGCCCAGAATTGGACACAATACTACAGCTGAGGCCTAAACCGTGACTTAAACCTTCACCAGAACTTCCTTGCCTTTGACCTCAGTGCCTCTATTGATCAAGCCAAGTATCCCATATGCTTTTTATTTAGCAGCTATAGCAACCTGTCCTGCCACCTTCAAACAACTGTGAATGTGAACCACTCATATTAATTGACATTGGTGGCTTTCTTCCCTGAAGTACAAAGAGGAGCCATATCAAGGTCCCCTTCACTGTGTCGCCCACATTTGGTGCACTCTGGGAAGACACAGGGCAAAGGAAATCCAGAATATGAATTGGGTTTACTGTTGAGATCAACAGGGAAATTGTACAGCTGCCATTGAAACACTGTTGGTCAAGCCTCCCAATGCTTGGCCAACTTCTCGCTTCATGTACTGCTTAGACCATCCTGAGCACATATGGGCTTCGGTTTCCATGATTAACAGAAGCTGATTGGGAATAATCGTTGCTCCCAAAGGATAGAACTCGACTGTCCAGAGCCTTGGGATGACCTCTTCACTTGAAATACAATCTGCTGTTGTTGCGAGAAGCGAGACAGTAGCTCTTTGTATCTCGGCTTCTTTGCCCGTCTACTACTATTATTGACAACAATATTTCCTGCATTTGATAACAGTTCCTGATCACATCGAGGCACTGAAAACGCTTCACAGAATACAACGTAAACTTTAAACTGACTATATTTCCTGACGCAACACGGCAGCCAATTGTGTGCAGCAGTGACTGCAAACTGTCGTGCATTGAGTTACTAATATTTCGAAAAATTTTGTAGGGATTATTACCCCCGGAAAAGCCATCCACCAATCGACTAACAACCTGGTTCCTACTCACTGCTGGTAAACAGAGGCGTGTGTGTGGAGTAAGTATGTGGAGCTCCGCGACCCTCGCACCCTCACCCGACTCCACCGTCCCCCCATCCCCCAGAGGATCGAGTTCAAGGTCCTCGTCCTCACCTTGAAGGCCATCCATGGCCTCGTCCCCTCCTACCTCTCTGACCTGCTGACTCCCTACCAACCTGCCCGTTCCCTCCGTTCATCAGGCTCCGGCTGCTCCACGTCTCCCGCCCGACCCTCTCTACCATCGGAGTCCGAGCTTTCAGCCTCTCTGCCCCCACACTCTGGAACTCCATCCCACGGTCCCTTCTCCTCACTTCCTCCCTCAACTCAATCAAGGCCATTTCAAGGCTTTTCTCTTCGACTGTTCCTTCTGTCTCCCTCCCACCTCTCTGCCTCCACCCGGCTCAGGCCCTGACACCTGACTGTTCAGCGCTTGGGACATCCTCCCGACGTGAAAGGCGCGCTATACATGTCATTTTGTTAGTGTTGTTCTTGCTATTGTAAGGAATGTTGCCCAATATTTCGCTATGTCCCTCCTGCCGCTGCCCCAAGAGGACAGTTCCCTGGGGAGGGATGGAGTGAGGGGGGGAGTGCTGGAAGGGAAGGGGAGAGCGAGGGAGGGCAAGGGAGAGGGGGGGAGGGAGAGACAGGGGTGGGGAGAAAGAGGAGGGAGGAAATAGGGAGAGGGAGATAGCCAGAAGGCGATAGAGGGAGAAAGAGGGAGGGGAGAGGGGTGGAGGAAAGTGAGGGGGAGGAGGGAGAGAGAGAGAGAGAGAGAGAAGTGAAGGCATAGAGAGAGAGAGATAGTGGGAGAGAAGTTGAGAGGAAGGGGGGAGGGAGGAGAGAGTGAGTGTGGGAGAGGCTGAGGGGAAGGGGGGAGATCCTCACCCTCACCTACAAGGCCATTCACGGCCTAGCTCCCTCCTACCTCTCCCCCTACCTACCTGCCCGTAACCTCCGTTCCTCTGGCTCTGGTCTGCTCCACATCCCCCGCCCCAACCGCCCGACCATCGGTGGTCGGGCCTTCACCCTCTCAGCACCGAGGCTCTGGAACTCTATTCCCCAGTGCCTTCGCCGCTTCCTCCCTTTCCTCCTTCAAGGCCAGTCTCAAGACCTTTCTCTTTGACGGTGCCTTCAGCTCTCTTCTCGACTCTCTACCCCCTCCTCGCTCACTCCTTTCCCTCCCCTCACTCTGACCATTTCCCCCACTGCTCGGGTCCTGACCCAACTGTACAGCGCCTTGGGACGTCCTCCCGACGTGAAAGGCGTTCTATAAATGGAATGTTGTTGTTGTTGTTGAGAGTGAGAGGAGAGAGAGAGAGGAGGCGGTGCGGCTCAGTGACGGTCAATGCCATTTAATAATATACAATAACACACAGTGTGTAGAATAGCGCAGATCACAGTAACTCATCACCAGTTATGGGGTCGGAGTGAAGGCGGACGTCGTCCCGTCGACACAATGGGCGGGAAAGTGCTGCGCGCGCGGAGCGGAGACCAGCGGTCACCTCCCGAGACAGGAGCAGCGCGAGGGGCGGCGAGAGGTGCGCGTGCGCGAGGGGCGAGGGGGGTGGGGGTGGGGCGGCACAAACCAACCAATGGCGAGGCGGGGGCGGGGCGGGAGGCGCGCGGGGAAAGTGACGGTTGGAGAAAGGGGGAAGTGCGCAGGCGCGCGGGCGGGAGCTCGAGCGGGACCAGGGGTGAGGAGCCAGTGCGCATGCGTGGCGGCAGCCGGACCCACCAAGGCTATAAAAGCGGGAGACGCGGAACGTCAGTCAGTGATGGTCAGCGCGAGAGGAGTGGTCAGTGATGGTCAGTGACACTGTACCGCCACACACACTGAATAGCAATAGTGAGGCTGTCATTTACACACTCACACACAGTAATAGTGAGGGGCACAACAACAGAGAGAGAGAGAGAGCGGGTAAAGCTCAGCAGGTCAGGCAGCGGCTATGGAGAAAGGAAAGGGAGTCCGCGTTTGGGGTCCACGACCCTTCGTCAGAACTGGGCCATGTTGGGAGGGAGAGGCTCTGAAGGACAAGTTGAGAGGGGGCGGCAGGACAAGGAGCACAGAGAAGACAAGAAAGAAGGCAAAGGAGAGGATGTGTTAGTTGATGGTTAAAGAGGTGATAATGGCGTAAAATGGGGGCGGTGGGTTCAAACAAAACCGGGGAGAAAAGCCGCTCCACCCTGAAACCCTCCAATTGACTTGTTGTCTTTGACGGTGTGACAAGTGAGATTGATAAGGGCAACGCTGGGGATGGTGTATATCTGGATTTCAGTGAAGCCTTTGATACTGTTCCACGTGAGAGGCGGTACTGAAAGTAAAGAAAGTGGGAATCAGTTTAAGTATATTGGAATGGACACATGACTGGTGATAGCAAGAACCTCGAGGGCTGTGGTACAACAACAACAACAAGATTCCATTTATTAAGCACCTTTCACGTCAGGAGGACGTCCCAAGGCGCTGCACAGTTGGGCCAGGACCCGAGCAGTGGGGGAAATGGTCAGGGTGAGGGGAGGGAAGAGAGTGAGCGAGGAGGGGGAAGAGGAGCTGAAGGCTCGGTAAAAGAGAAAGGTTTTGAGACCGGCCTTGAAGGAGGCGATGGAGGAAGCGGCGAAGGCACTGGGGGATGGAGTTCCAGAGCCTGGGGGCTGAGAGGCTGAAGGCCCAACCACCGATGGTAGGGCGATTGGGGCGGGGGATGTGGAGCAGACCAGAGCCGGAGGAACGGAGGGCACGGGCAGGTAGGTAGTGGTATAGTAGGTCAGAGAGGTAGGAGGGAGCGAGGCCGTGGATGGCCTTATAGGTGAGGATCTTGAAATCAATCCTCTGGGGGATGGGGAGCAGTGGAGGCGAGCGAGGGTGGGAGTGATGTGGTCGCGGTGTCTGGTGCGGGACAGTACACGAGCTGCAGAGTTCTGAATGACCTGCAGTGTGGAGGGAGGTGGCGGGAAGGCCGGCGAGGAGAGAGTTCCCGTAGTCCAGCCTTGAGGTGACGAAGGCGTGGACCAGGGTTTCAGCAGCACAGAGTATGTCGTACAGAGTATGTCGTCAAGGATTTTTTGTGGGACCTCTTTTGTTTAATGTTTGTATAAATGATATGGAACCGGGAGTCACAAGCACAGTGGCAAAATTCTGCAGACGACACCAAAGTAATGAAGGTGGTGGATTGCGAAGCTGAACAGGAGAGATTACAGTCTGACATGACATATGAAGTCAGCATTGATAAAATTAATTGTTTCTTCTCAATCAAAATTATTACGAATCGGCAAAGGACGAGAGAATGGGAGAGAGCGGCAAACGCAGGAAAAGCAAAGGCTCAGCAGCTGATTGGAAAACAATCAGATTTTATGTCAGAGAATATTTACACATCTTATTTTATACATTCAACCAGTGACAGAGGGCGGGAGCGCAGGTTTCGTCAATTCAACAAAGGTAAAGCTGTGAGATCGCGTAATAATTGATGAGTAAATGTTTTGCTTCATTCTTCATTGTGAAACGTTTAAAATAGACGCGAACGGTTTTTTCAAAGGAAGAGGGAAGACCCCAATTTAATGATATCGTAGAACCATAGAAACTGACAGCACAGAAAGAGGCCATTCAGCCCATCGAGCCTGTACCGGCTCTGTGAAGGAGCAATTCAACTGCTCACACTGTCAGGCTCTGTCCCCATAGCTGTGCAGATTCTCCCTTTTCATGTCTGTATATCCAATTCCCTTTTGACAGCACAGCACAGCTCATCGGCAGCACCTGGAAGGGCCGACCAGTCACTGGGGGAATGGAGTCATCTCATTGAGCACCTGTTTGACTACGCCAACTGCCGGCTCACTGGACTTCCCAACTCTTTCTTCCACAAGAGGCAGATTATCCGGAATACTGCAACTTGTTCTCTCGCGCTCCAGGCTCCGGGAACTTATCACACCCATTCTTGCCCGGATTCACTGGATCCCCGTTCTTGGACAACTGAGTACAAAACCCAAGTTCTCACCTTCAAGGTTGTCCCCGGTCTTGCTCCCCCCCCACCTCTCCAACATCATAACCCATATCAAGCTGTAGTTCCCTCCGCTCGGCGGACACCAGTTTGCTTCAGGTCCCCCCTTATTCCTGCTTCACCATTGGTGACTGGGCATTCAGCATCTCTGCCCCACAGTCTGGAACTCTATCCCGCATACCCTCAAACACCCCCCCTCTTTTGCCTCCTTCAAGACACATCTGAAAATCTTCCTCTTCGATCATTCCTTTGACCACTCTTCCAAGGTCACACCCACTGCCATCCATCCCTTTTGAACCCAATTCCCAACTCGAGTCCAAAACCCCTGATTATCCAGCGCCCGGACATCTTTCCAACAAGAAGACAGAGATGGTTTCTGCTCCAGCCTGCTAAAAGGGGTGAAATTGTCGTGACTGTAATTAACAAGCCTAATAATAATAATCCCTCCAAAACAATAATAAATTGGTAATTTTCAATCCATGACTGTTTGTGGGACACTGCGGTGCGCAATTGGCTGCCCCGTTTCGCCCACGAATATAATAATACATATAGTCAATTCACTTTGCAGCATATTCTACTGAGCGCTTTGAGACGTACAGAAGACGTGAAAAGCGCTATATCAAATGCAAAGATTATAATTATATTATTATTGTATTATTACCAGTAGATTCAGGAATTACACCAGTAGATTTCATGACACAAATGTAAATCCATTCATTTTCTTCTATCTTTATTATAATAATTAAACGATAATGTCTGTCTTCGCTACAAGAAGGATCCTTATAACTGACAGATGTAGATACATGATTTATACTGTGCCAGAAAGTTATTGCCGCTGGGAGTGACATGGGCAAATTTATTTTGGTGTATCTCGTATCATTCATCAGTTATTTACACTTTTGTGTGATTGCTGTAGTTACACCTCTTGGCCACCGAGTCAAAGTGGCGCAATGGGATCGTACATAACGGACACACTGCAGTTACACCTTTTGGCCACGCCGTGGCGCTGTGGCATTCTTAGCACAGGCAAGTGGCAGGAACAAATTAAAGAACACAGATGAAGCTAAGCCGCGGCAACAGCAACAAAATTACATTTTTATAACACCGAGTCCTCCCAAATGGTGTCCTCCCACAGGAGTCCTTCCCCATAAAGTAATAAAGATGAAATGTCTGTCTGTGGGTGAATCTACATTCCATATTGGATCCTTTGGTTGCAAGTGAAGCTGCAACGGGTACAGCTCGTTATTCAATGAAGTAGAAAACAAACCACTAAAGGCCTGTGAGTTCCAAAGAGTTTAATGGTAATGGTGGGGCAGATAGAGCAGTGGGATATGAAACAGGCGATTGTCACTGAGCAAAGGGAGCAGCCGGTCACTGGATGAAGGAAATCGCAGAGCCAGGTGAGGAAAGTGCTTGAAAGAAGTTACTTAATGGGGACTTTACTGCATTTCAAAGTGAAGTACCCGAAGTATTTAAAAACGTTCACCAGACGTGAAAGAAACTGCCAAATAGAACGAGTTTTATGTATTAATATGACTCTATATTCTGCCATCTCTGATTTACCAATCACAGCCACTTGAGGTGACCCAACAGCTGCTGTTGGTGTGAAGGGGAATAATGTATGAAAGGTCCGGCTGTGGGCCCCACGGTGTGAGAGCAGGAAGCTGCTCACTGACTGACTGCACACAATCACAGCTGCTTCCTGACAGTTGTGCTCTGAGTTTCTGCCCCACCTGAAGGCGGTGTGAATCATTCTGTGTGAAGCGTCTTTCAAGCAAGAAGACTTTAGATATAAAAAGCAGTAACTTGTTTAGCATTTTGCTCATGAGCTGTTCTGCAACATGAACTATTCCATCACATCCACAATCATTTCCTGTAAACTTGAAGTCTTGAATAGCAAATAACAAAAATAAACCCCAAACAATATAGAAATATAAAGACAGAGAACTCTCTATCATTTCTATTGTTTGCTGAGTAAAGTCAGCGCCTCTTAATTACTGTGTATGTAAGAATACGACAAACAGTGCAGAAAATGTGTTGACAAAGGCAACCGGGCAATAAGCAGTGATATCACAAGCTGAGTGTAAGAGGCACTGCATATTATTCTCTGGGTGATTAGGCTGTATATCTGTGCCACATTACACCAGCGATGCACTGCACAATATTAACTCCACTGTTCAGGTACTCCAACACTTTTTTTCACATTGAGACTGTGTGAACATGAGGAATGAACAGCCTAATGAGGCCATAGAAACAGATATTTGGGCCGTTGGGAAGAGGGAAGAACTGATATTTAATAAGTCAGGACATGAAGGTACATGGAGACAAAGCTGAGAAATGGACTGAGAGAGAATTGCCACAGAAGCCATTGCGGCTCCAGCGGCCTTGGCCTTTCCCTAAATGTAACAGGAAACACTATTATATACTGAGTATACTGATTACCTTATTTGGCCGTTTTCAAAATATGTCAAATATGGCACTTCTTCCCTACACATCACCGAGAGACTGATCACCAAGATTGTCCTCAAATTCAGCAAATAAACACCTTGTTCTTTTCATGAAAATGTGTCTGGAATAACAATCATTGATAAATTGATTTTAAAAAGATAACTTTATTATATTTTACTTCACATTCTATCAAAGCCAAAGTATTTTGTGAAGTGGCCACAAACGGAGCTGTTCTGTGTTCTGCTGTTTTTCAGCCGTTACAATGATTATTTCCCGATGTTTGAGATTTATGTTGTGCTCTGACAGGTTTGCTGTAAGATCGCAGCACTTGTAGACCTTGTACAGGTTCCAGATCCAGTGCCCAAAGGAGAATTCAGGAATCAGTGGCTCCTCACGTCTCACTGCAGCCGATTGTTTCAGTTCAGGATTTCAATGTCAAACAGAAGCTTTTCACTGGGAATTATCTGTTGGTTTCTGATTGTATTGATCAGAATATCGGAGTCAGTGAATGTTATACCCTACAGCCTGTGCGCTTTGATCAGATCTAATGCTGGGACTTTCCTACTGATCAACGTTACTTGTGTGACTGTGCAATGGGCCACAGAGAATTACACACCAGAAAGGTGCAAACTCCTCAAACAACAAAGCACAAACACAGAGATTTACTCCCAGACCAGGTGGTGTGTTCATGTTGGGACTCTGAGATCACAACGCTGACTGATATTCCCAGACATTAATCCAAGTCCACTCTCCCGGGTCAGGCGGCTTGGAATATCCTATGACAGTAATTGTATAAGGTAAAAGATGTTTAGTTGTTTTACCAGCAATAATCCCGGAGATAATTGGAGCATCAGCAGAGTCCGGGAGCACAACACACGGTGTCTGATGAGAATCCCTGTTACACTCTCCCTCGCAGTTACTGAAAGCTGCCGCGATACTGGAGCTGTGGCAAAGTGGCACTGAAACCATTTCTGATCGAAGCTTCATTTTATTTCTTTCCAGTTTTCTTCACCTCTTGTCCTGAAAGAGTGTGATTGCTCTGACATTACACTGGGCTCCCATTCCACCAGCAGCACTCGCTCTCTGGCTTCTCACCGTAAGAGGACATTTCATGCCTGGTTTGAAATCATGAGCCATATATTCTGTGAAACGCTTTGAGACGTCTTGAAGATGTGAACAGGTGCTCTATCAAATACAAGGATTATTACTATTATTATGTCTTGATGCCCACGTGGGACATGGAATCAGGATTGGAAGACAAGAATCGGGACAATTATTTACATTAGATCAGAACATTGCAAAACCATAGAAAATAATGAATGTTTTAACTAAGGCACAATATTATTTTTTGGCCACAAAATACACGGTTACTACACATTATAATGCATTCCGTAAAGTGGCTTGAGATGTTTCAATGACATGATAAGATGATATGTCAAATGCAAGGATTATTAGAATAATACTTATAATTATACGAAAGTAAGAAAATCAGAATTGCAGGACGAAAAGAAACCAAGGTCCATCTGGTTTGCCTTCCACCACCCTGGCAGTCGCAGGCTCATGTCATGTCCTAAACAATATATTGTATCGCACAATATTATTTCCAAAAAGTAACATAACTTATTTATTTTTTTACAAGAATCAACATTTTCAGCTTCATCATCTCCCCCCTTTACAGTCGCTCACTGAAATAAGTGTGAACCAGATTTGTATTGAATTTCCCGCCTCCTCCACACACACTGCAAACACACACACACTCAGAAACATTGAAGGAAGGAATTTGCGATGCTTCAGGGTCAGCGCGAGGGCTAATACTATTGAGACTTATATTAATATTAATTTGCTGTAAAGGCAGAATGTAAAGGTACAGTTATTGCTGTGTGCAGGTCAGAGGGAATGTGACACGTGACTCCCCTCAGTCCTGCAGCTATTGGTGGGTTCTCCACCCCCTGCCCCACTGCCCCGTTATATAGCGGTCACTGGGGACTGAGGCCATCTGTCCGGCAGCTCTTTGGCCCTCGGTTATTCGGCTCCAGTCTCAGTTCTGACAAGTGCCCAGAAACATGAGGTCCCTGATTTCTCTCAGTCTGCTGCTGGCTGTCTTCTCCCGTGAGTGCTATTATTCTGACAGTCTCACTCTTCCTGTGTCGGTCTTATTCTCTCTGCAATGTCACAGAGACGGGAGGTTTCACAGTCATTAATCTTCGGTCATTTATTCTTTACAGGTGTCCAGGCCGAGGTGGTGCTGACACAGCCGCCGTCTCTAACCGGGAAACCTGGCCATCCCCTGAGACTGACCTGTAAAACCAGTGGGTTTAATCTCGGCAGCTACTGGATGAGCTGGGTCCGGCAGGTTCCCGGGAAGGGGCGGGAATGGCTCCTCAGTTATTACAGCTCATCCTACAAAGCTTTCGCGCCTGGGATTGAAGACCGTGTCACTGTCATCAAAGAGAATTCCAATAACATCTTCGATTTGATCATCAAAAGCCCGAGAGTGGACGACACCGCCATCTATTACTGTGCGAGAGGGTCACAGTGAGAGGAAACGGGGCTGAACTCCTACAAATACACAAGGGGAGGAAAGGCGGCCCCTCCCACCCTAAACTGCCTGACAGTCATGGTGTCAATGCTGTGTCTGGAGCGAAGATTAAAGGAAAAGCTTCAAATGGATTTCTTCTCATGTTAAACCTACACAGTGAGTCGTGGTTTGATGGGGCGAATGATCTGCTTATTGGTGCTGTAATATTCTGGGATTTCAGTTGGTAAGTGACACTGTGCTGTTTGAGGCGGGAAGGACTGCGATTGGAGACTGGCGATGTGACGGTTCACAGATATCCTCTTGTTACAAACTGAGCTGTTGGAGAGATTTGTTTTCTGTTTCTGTGGCTATGAAGAAAGTATTAGATAGACTCGATGTCATGTCACAGGGGAATAGGCCATTTCAGTGAATTTTGGCAGCCAGTGTTGAGCAGACATTGAGGGCAGTATTTGTATGGGACTGTGTCACTGTGTATACAGAGGATCACTATGCTGCACACAGCCATCTCCTCATACAAAAACCCCAGCCAGAGAGGCTGCTCACCCCTGTCATCACTGAAACATCCACAGCCTCCAAATAAATGTTACAGAGAGTGGATCCTTCTCATAAATGACCTGGTATTTAACAGATGAATTCAGAATGATTTAGATTACAGGACGGCATTAAACAAGACTGACGTCTGTGGAGCTGCTTTAACATTAATCCAAAGTCTCTAATAAACATAAGGATTTATTCTGACTGAAACATCACATGAAGCCTCACTGGTGAATCTGAGCTGAGGTCCAGTCAGTGTCTGATATTCCAGTCAATATTTTATCAGTTTATCCTGTGCAGGAGTTTGTGTCACAGTGAGTATCACAGTGAGTATAATACCTGGGCCACAGCATTAACTGTCAATACAAAAACCCTTCAACACCAAACCAGCTCATGTCTCTCACTGTTCGTTTGTGTGGCCACTTAATGTGCAGGGATTTGGTATGTTTAAAATGCCGCCTTCCACTGAGGATTTTACCAGATTTTAATCGACATAAAACATAACATTTCATCTTCAATCTGTTGGTGACAAGAAAAGGTGTTTGACATGAACACAGCAAACTGGCAAAGACACAAACATTTAACAGGTCAACACAGAGCCGGGCAATAGTGTTCAGAACATTACAGAAATATATCGTGACCTGCATTTGGTTTGGGGGAGTCAACATTTACAATAATATTGTGTTGGTGTGTCCTGCCCGCACAGCAGGTTGTTGCAGTGGGCAGCCCACTGACTGGAGCACAGTGACTACCTCGACTACTGGGGACAAGGCACCATGATGACGGTGACTAATGGTAAGAAACACACACTTACTCACTCACAATACTGACATTGTTTTATATGTTTGTTTGATTCACTTTAACAACTATTTGCTGTAATGAATTCCGCGTTGCCAGGCTATCTCGCAGTTTAATGTATGTTAAAGGGGTTTCCCTGATATCGCTTTCAACAGCCACTGTTGATTTATGGATTATTCTCTCAATGTTTAGTTCATTGTTGGTGATATTTTTGGTGGTTAGTGAATGTACAACTGAGGTTACACTGACGGTCTTTGTGCAATGTCTGATCGCGGTGACTGGCGGTGGGTAGTTTTCGGGTATAATGTCGTCAGGAATAGTATGAAAGTGCTTGAATCTATGCCCACGTGTTGGGAATCAGGGCCGGAATGTTGTTGGATGAGCGATGGGAAGGTTATCTGATCGATTCCAATATGTATTTCAATCCTTTATTTAACATAAGGACCGCGGCTGCAGTTTAAAGTGTCTCAATCTGGGGGAGGGGGTGAGTCTGAGAGTAAAGTGGGTTTATACTGCTGGGATGTGATTGTAAACACAGCAGCTCAATCTGCACGGATGTTACAGCAATAATAGTGAAGGTTTTTATTTTAATTAATATCAGCATTAATGTGCTGCTCACAGTCTCGTTGCCTCAGTTGCCCCTCACACCAGTCATGGTTTAGTCAGCGAGAGTGAGAGCTCAGACTTGATTTTAATTGATTTGAACAGCAATCGAGTGAACATGACCGCACTTCCTCACAGTGCACAGACACAAGAGGTCGCTGCTGATCTATAATCATCAGCTTCCTGTTTTACACAAAATGATCTGCAGAAAAAAAGATTTTAAATTTGTTGATTTTCAATAAACAAATGGTAAACTCTGAATCACACACTGCAATGTAACAGATCCAGTTGTTTATGAGATGTTTAACACACAGCGACACTGGTCACTGACACCAAAATAATGATATCAGAACTGATCAGCTCCAACTCCAGAGTCGGTAGAGATGAGGGTGAAAGGAATGAGTTTGTCATTTGACTGTAAATACATGATTTAGTTATTCTGTGTAACTGTTTGAGCTGCAGGGAATTGTGACTGTGAGTTACATTGCACAATGTACAATGCTTCACGTGTGATGTGGAAGGAGAGTGTGTGAAGCTGCTGTGCAGTTACTGAGAGCTTCAGCTGAGAGAGAGACAACATGGAGCGACCTGTGGCTTATTGGATGGAAAGAGTTTGTGTTTGAGATGTGAGGGTTCAGGCTGTGATGGTGTGTGAGACCTGATTAACCGGCATTGAGCAGTGTAATAGCAAATGGCTGAACCGGGATATCTCACTGTGTGGAGAGCGGCTGGGAGTCGGGTTCATGTTTAACCCTCAGATCGAGGGGTAGGAAAGAGCAATGTGAAGGTTTGTTTTCATCAATATCTTCCCAGAGGCCGAGAAATTCACTTCCTCTCAGTCTGTGAGGAGACCATTTGTGGTACAGTGTAAAATTGTGCAGAATTATGAATAGTTTCTTCAATTCAGTGTTATATTCCACAATATCAATATAAAAGTGCTTTGCTCCTTAGTCAATGCAGCGTCACTGACATCAAACCCCCGGACAGAGACCTCTGTCTTTATTCAACTATTTAAGAGCCGATGTGTAACACATACTCCAAAATATGCTGTAAACATCTGTGTCCCCATTCAGTGCAGGGCCAGCGGCTGCTGCAGGTTCCGCTGATCCCAATCACAAGTCAGACAGGATTCCCTGTGCGAGGCGTGTCCTGGGCACAGCACTGATTACACTCCTTCATTCCTCAGGTCAACCACTGAATCTGCCCATTATCAGTCAGGCTCTGCCAGTGTGAAGCGCTCTGAGACGCTGCCCTGCGTGGAGGGCGCTATATAAGTGCAAGTTGTTGTATTATTGGGTCTCTCTAGTTTTGTAGCTGAAAGAGTTAATATTGACCGTAATCCATCATTATTCAGACAATCAGGAATATACTATTTTAACACCAACACAGTGGCTGTCAGGTGGGAAATTGTCTGTGGCAATTCTGTAACCAATCTGAACAGAATAAATTGTTTGAGTAAATGTCAGAACCAAAAAGTCTCAATGTTTAAATTTTCAGACGATTGTTATGACAATATAAGATTATCCGGAGGTTTGAATATTCTTGAAATAAATATTTATTGGCAAATTAAACAGAAGATTTGGAAATCAAAGCAACATTTTAATTAACATTTAATTAATTAAGCAACATTTTAATTTCAGCTGCTTTTCAAAAAGCCACAATGGACCCTACATTTTAAAGCCTTGTTGCTCGGAGAAAGAACTGTGAATATTTTAGTCTGAGAGGGTTTAGAATGACATTATAATCACAGGGACACTGTCTGACTCTCTGTGTTTCTAAACTTAAACTGGTCACGTGGTGACTTGAAGCTGCTTCGCAGACGATGCAGTCGAGGCTTTGCTGTGTAGATTAGCAGTTTCTCTCTCACACAGACAGTCACAGCTGAACAACATTATTGGGATCTGAAATTTAAACCGGATTTACATTTAAACAGCCAAATGTGTCACCTTGGAGCCAATTCAGCTCCTGGTCCCCGCCCCCCAGGAAGATAGTTCAGCTCTATCCGGAGATTCATTTTATCCTGAAACTGCGCCTCCATTTTTTTCTGGAAATACAAATTCAGACTAACATTGTTGTCAAGAATTCAGTAACAATTAGAGAAATTCCTGCTCCGACTGTCTCTTACAGAAAGCTCCGCCCACCACTCTCACCTCTCCTCTCAAACTCTGAGAGGATCATTATTCTAACAATAATAATAATAATAATCCCTGCATTTGACCAATTTATTGTTGTTTTGTTTTTGAGGGATTATTATTAGGAGTGTGGAGTTAGGAAACTTGCCCGGTTTACACAGTTATTTGACACAATTGTGTTCTGCACCATGTCCGGGTGTCTTTAACATTACCTTTCCTCTGCTGGAGAAACGCCGCCCTCCTAAAGATCATCAAGTGGATGACCAGTTGGGCAGGTGATACACATCGCACTAAACACAGTTTTTCTTACACAAAAACTGTGACAAAGATTACAAGTACATTACATAAGAACATAAGAATTAGGAGCAGGAGTAGGCCATTCGGCCCCTCGAGCTGCCCCGCCATTTGATAAGGTCACGGCTGATCTTCAGACCTAACTCTAATTACCTGCCCTATCCCCATATCCGCTAATCCCTCTATTTTTTAAAAATCTCTCAGTCTCAGCCTTGAAGATGTTCATTAAGAATACTTTACTCCTTAAATGTCATCTGTGAAAGCCTTGTTCTCAGCCACGACTCCAGCCAGCACGCACACACAGGTACGCACACACAGGTACGCACACACTCACGCACACAAAAATAACATAATAATCATTGCTTTAGGTGCAGTGCCTATCACGGTGGTGAGACGTCTCAAAGCGCTTCATAGGATACAATGTAATGTGGATTGACTGTACTTTGTGGGAAAACACAGAAGCCATTTGAGCAAAACAATGTCCCACCAACACACGTAGAGTGATTGGTCAATTTTATATAGGTGACTGTTGACCAGGACAACAGGAGAGGGAGAGGGAGAGAGATACTGACTTCTGTTTTTGAATAGTGCCATGAGATCGTTAACGTGGAATTGATGGCAGACGGGGCCTTGGTTTAACACCTCAATCCGTGTATACACACACCACACACACACACACTCAAACACACACATACACACATATATACATACATGTATACATTATAATACTTGCATTTCATATTGTGCTTTTCAAATCTTTGAGACATCTAAAAGCGCTTCACAGTATAATGGAAAATGAATTGACTGTATATTTGTGGGATAAACAAGGCAACCAATTGGGTGCATTGAAATAACCAATTTTATTTTATTTATTTTTCTTGAGGCATCATTATCAGGCGGGTGGGGTAAGGAAACGTTCCCAATGTTTCACCCTGACGGAAACCGAACCCAAGTCTCTCGATTGTGAGGCGTGTGCTCTAACTACTGAGCCACAGGACTTCTACTCATACAGGAGACATAAACAGATACACACACACAGACATACAGACACATATCTATGTGCACGTATGAAGATACATAAATGCATATATACTTATATTGATTTGGGTCACAGGTTTATTTTAGTTTATCTGTGTGTCTGACCAAATTGCAGAAAAGCAGAACCTCAAATCTAACTTTCTTCTTGGTTTCCAGCTGTAAATACTCCTCCCAGTCTTTACGCCCTGCTGCCATACTGTGGACAATCCTCTTCTGGAGGCTCAGTGACTGTTTTCCCCTCAGATATCGAATCAAAAAAAAAAAAAAAAAAAAAAAAAAAAAAAAAAAAAAAAAAAAAAAAAAAAAAAAAAAAAAAAAAAAAAAAAAAAAAAAAAAAAAAAAAAAAAAAAAAAAAAAAAAAAAAAAAAAAAAAAAAAAAAAAAAAAAAAAAAAAAAAAAAAAAAAAAAAAAAAAAAAAAAAAAAAAAAAAAAAAAAAAAAAAAAAAAAAAAAAAAAAAAAAAAAAAAAAAAAAAAAAAAAAAAAAAAAAAAAAAAAAAAAAAAAAAAAAAAAAAAAAAAATTCAGACTCAGTGAGTTATCCACACATGAGAATCGCAATGCGCAAACCGACCACTGCTATCTGCTTCATATACGGTTTCCGTCCGGACAGTCTCAGGGTTGAGTGGCTGAAGGACTGGCAGCCCATACACTCAGGTGTTGTGACCTCTCCCTCGGTTGAAAACAATGGGACATTCAGCACCAGCAGCCGTCTGACTGTCACCGCCAGAGAGGGGAAGAGCGACTCGGTTTACACCTGCAAGGTGACCCATCAGCCCTCCCACACCATCACTGTCAAGAACATCACCAAGTACCCAGGTAGGAGGCACAGCACCAGCTGATACACACACCAACAACAGGGCTCTCAGTTTCCTTGCAAATGTCCACTTGTGGGAGCTCTGGGGCACTTTGGGTTGAGTTCCTTTTGTATATTTCATTGGGATCAATGCACATGTGAGCCTTGAACCAAAGTTTATGGATGTGTACAACATGAGGAAATCGGGACCCGATCCTCACTGTGTTATCAGGAGATGGCCAGGCAGCCGCACTGTGTGGCTCTGTTTCTGATCTGCTGCTCAAGGGGAGATCTGGCATCTCTCACAGGTCCACGTGACTGTGGCTGTAATTCCCATATTCCACCCTCTTCCTCCCCGTCTACTTTCACTGAACTTCCTGATCACAAACAGTCAATTTGGTCACTCCGCGCAGATATGCAGTGAATCGCAGACTGCAGAGTTACAACTCATCCAATGTATATGTTTAATGCTGAGTTGTTGTCAGTCGGAGGGAATTGGAAATCAATCGGCCAAATATCACGCAGGTGTTTTAGAGAAGATTGTTCATCTTTCCATTAAATCATTTCAATACCGACTGATAATTCTATTAGGAAACCGCGGTGTGTGTTCAGCTCACCCAGAACATGAGAATATTCATGGAGAGTATTGCTTAACTTCATCAAATATGAAATCCTGGATATTGGCTGTTATTTGGGTTTCAAGTTTCTTTTCCTTTTCTAGATTGTGATCCTCCTGAACCTGTCAAGGTCTCTTTCCTGCCGCCTTCACCGAAACAGGTTTTGATGGAACCCATTGTAACGCTGACATGTGTCGTGGCGAATGCACCACATGACGTCAACGTGACTTGGACACAAGAACAGACACATTTACAGTCTGGATATGGAAAACCATCTGCCACTGGGCCTCAGGAACTGATCAGTAAACTAAACATTTCTACACAAGACTGGACCGGTGGGAAAGTATACTTCTGCATTGTCAGCCATGACGATATACCGACTCCCATCAGAAAAAAGATATTTAAGGAGCCCGGTGAGCATCCAAGTTCAGGAAATAAACAATTTATTTGTTTATTGTAATTTCATAATATAGGCAACAGATACAATTGTGAAAACAATTATTAATTGTCTGTCTCTGTTTATAATTCTGTCGATAGATTTGTCACATCGAACAAATGCCGGAAAATATTTATAGATATAAGCTGATAAGCAGATCCTCTGACATGAATAACATAAAAAATAACTTCATCATTACACCTGAGGATATTTTAACAGGTTTTCGTGGAGCAAAGGAAGCCACATCTAAGCCACTGAGCGCAAATCAAGTTAATCCCAAATTCTGTTGGGAGTTTTCAATCCACTCCAGTGTTCCCAGCCACACCAACAATTATAAACCACTGCGCACATACTGAGCAGAAACACACTTTACTCTCAGCTTGTTCAGCGGTATCTTGTGCTTGAAGGCTTTCTCTGATTGACGGCATCAGTGTATTGATTTGATTTTATTGTTTCCACAGTTTTGTACACGAAAGAACCTTCAGTGTATCTGCTTCTCCCATCGGCAGAAGAATTGTCTGCTCAGCAGTCTCTCACCCTCAGTTGCCTGGTGAAGAACTTCGCTCCCAAAGAGATCTTTGTGGAGTGGACTGTGAATGACCAATCGATTGATGCCAACAAATACAAGAACACTGAGGTGATGGCAGACAGTGCAGATGGCGATTACTCCATGTACAGCATGTTATCCATCTCAGCCGGAGATTGGGACAGAGGCTATTCCTACTCCTGTGTGGTCGGACATGAAACTTTCCCACTGAAGACCCTGACCAGAGCCGTTAATAAATCCAGCGGTAAACCGAGTTTTGTAAACATTTCCCTTGTCCTGATGGACACCGTGAATGCCTGTCAATGAGGCTCCCAATAACATTTTGCTTATTTTTTGTGCACCCGCCTCCCGACCATTGCATTGTCAATTTGGAGTCATGAAAAAGTAACTCAAATAAAGATCATTGTTGTATTTATGAGTCAGGTACAGAGGGGATGATTTCCAATTAATTGCGCAGACAATTTTCAGAGTGAGGAATGATACACCTTTTGTTTGAAGCGATGATAGTATCAAGTTAGTAGAACAGTCAGTTTGCTTTGGATATTCTTAAGCACAGGGATGGATTTCCACTTGTTTTTGTCAAACTAAATACTGCTGAACAACAGACACAGATCCCGGTACAGCAACATGTTCACAAATACACCCACTGAGCCATTCTCGTTGGTTGAAAAACAAAGACACTCATTCACATTCACATCCACACACACTCACACACACTGACACACACTCACAGCCACCCAGACCTACACACACTGACATCCACCCAGACCCACATACACTCACACACACTCACATCCACCCAAGTCCACATAGACACACATACAATCTCATCCACTGAGGCCCCCACACACAACCAGACTGACCCAGGCCCACACACACTGACACACACTCACACAACACAGACCCACACACTGACACACACTGACACAACACAGACCCACACACTGACACACACTGACACAACGCAGGCCCACACACACTCAACACAACACAGGCCCACGCACACTGACACACACTCACACAACACAGGCCCACACACACTCACACACACTCACACAACACAGAACCACAATCAACTCACACACACTCATACCCACCCAGACCGATACACATTGATAAACACCCACATCCATCTCGGCCCACCCAGGAGCACACACTCACACACACACACATCCACCCGGTCCATGCGCACTCACGTACACTCACACAAAACTACATTGCTGTGACACTTCACCAAGTAGGACACCCACACTGTCAGGAAACTGGCTTCTCCCCTTTTATACATTGCTGTAACAAATACAACTCAATGTCACCATTTTCCTTGAGGTGAATCTGCAGGTTTTTGAGAATATGATACATGTTTTTGTTCTCTAAGATACGAAGCATCACCTTGACAGTGAGTGTCAGTGTCTGATCCCTTCCCCAATCAGTCTCACATGGCCACATGCAGCAAAGGTGGTAATCAATAAAGCTCAGGGATGAACCGTTACACTTAACCCTCAATCCCTTCAGCTGATGTAACCTGACGTTTGTGTCGGTTCCTCTATTGCTTTACAGCAATATTAACCATTTTGAAATAGGCACAGTGCCATTGATAAAAATATTGATGATGACATAATATGGTAAAGGACACAGTCAGGAATAACATGGGGAATGGCATAAAGTTACAGAGCGTTCGGCTGAGTTGGCAGAAAGGTGGAAATGAAGTTCAATGTTGACACAGCAGTTTTTTGAAAGTATATTTAGGAAAATAATCACTAAAGGTATTACAGCAAAATAATTCTAATATAAGTGGAATGAAGAAAACTTGGAGTATAAATCGATGGGATTCAATATCAAAAGACCATAAAAATGGATTCAGTATTTTTCAGAGCGGAAATTGATTGCCAATTCTATATAAAGTTAGCAGGATTGTGGGTGGGGCACTGCGCGCAGTTCTGGACACTGTTATACAAAGGACATAAGAGCCACTGAGTGGGTTTAGGGAAGTTTCACAAAGATCACACGGATGATCTCTGTGATTGGCGTTACAGTGATGAGGATTAGCTTCAAACACTGTGGCTGTTCTCATAAAAAGCGAAAGGAAAAAAAAGGGAAGTCTCTAAATACACGTTTTCAAATGTATGAAGATTTTGAAAGACTGACATAGTGAAAGACGATTGTATCCATACAAACAGTATAAAACACCCAAGAATGTCACTGAAAAATATAAAGGCAGAGTCGATATTTATTTACAGATACGCAGTACTTCTACTACCAGTAATCCTTCCATTTGATATAGCAGCTTATCACATCTCCGAGATGCCTCAAAGCGCTTCACAGAATGTATTTTAAAGTGAATTGATCGTGTACGTTGGGGACAACACGGCAGCCAACTGCGCACAGCAGATCTTTTAGAATATAGGATTGTTGATCACAATACCGTAATGTAAAGGAATTTGAATTTTTTTNGAATAGTCACAGTGTGAACATGGAAAAGAATAGCAGAAAGGTGGAATTGGAGCATTGGAGTAGATTTGGCCATTTTCTATCAGAAGACTCTCAATGGGAGTATTTTCACCTTTTGTAATTCCACAAGTTTAATTTTCTCAATGTTTTTCCAAAATTCTTCTCTGGATTTAATATTTTTTGGAACAAATAAACAAACAGTAAAATCAATTACTTTTTCATCTCTCTGAAAATTAAAAGTTTTGAAGGTTTGGCAGGAGGTTCTGTGTAGTTCAGTAGAGGGAGGGAGCCCACGATCAACTGGGAAACTTTATATACATTAATAATCAAAAGGGAAAAGAAAAGTCTCAGGTTTCAATCCCCTCTGAATATATTTCTTCATTTTCATCCTCACAGAGGTGATCCCAACCGAGACGATGCTGGAAGGTTTTCAACAAGATGAACATGACAACCTCTGGCCGACAGCTTCCACCTTCATCATCCTCTTCTTCCTGAGTATTTTCTACAGTGCCACGGTCACTCTATTTAAGGTGGGGAGAGGAAATTCATTGACACTATGATCTGATGTAACAGCTGCTGGTAAATAATTCTTCCACGGGAACTGATGGTGAAGCTCATTGCAGCCACTGTGCTGGGAAACTCCCCCTGTCCCCACAGGACAGGATCCGTGTGACCAAGCTGTGTGAGGGTGATGGACATATCCTCTCACCATTACACACCCTATCACACCTGACATATGCTCACCTGGTATAGCCACAGGCAAGGAGCGAGGCTCATTTACTGATCTTGTGGATCTTTCAGTATATTGTGGATACTTGAAAGCGAAGGGCTTCTGCCTGTATAAGGCAATGACAGACCAATACCCACTGACACAGTATCAGTTGGGATTGTGTGTGTTTGTGGGTGTTGTATGGGGGGGGGTGGACATTCACATACACACATAAACACAATCTGAAATACTAAATCTCCTCCCAGGCTGAAATTATTCATCATATCTTTACTTTTATTTTCCAGGTAAAATGAGTTTATTACCATCAGCTTCACCGATGTTCCTCATCTGTTTGTGTTTATCTTCAATTTCCTGTGACAGAGTGTGTGATGTCTTGTTTCACCCAATGAACGCATTCATGGGAAGTAAACATTGTATTGTACAACTACATGAATTTTAGTGACTTTTCTTATTGTTAGTCTATGTTACAATGTGCCTTTTGTTAATAATATATAACCTTGTTATTTCATGTACTGTCACACCTCTCTGATATTCTTTATTTGCTGTTTACTATTTGTGTGGTGTAATGATACAGAAAGACAGAGGCTGTTATATTTTGTCCTTTTATTTCATTCTGAAGATGAGTATTTGTGATCCGATCCTATTCCATAATGCCTACAGATTCTCTCTATTTGTTTGCCCGAAGTATCAATAAATGATAAAAGTTAGTGAGCTGTTTGATCTGTGTCTTTCCTGTTCCCTTTGTGTCAATGCCGCCTTGACTTCTGATCCAAATTGTTCAGATTCACAGAAGCTCAGCATTAAACAAAAGCTGTTGAATGAACTGTCCGACTTCAGTTCGGGTTTTGCTGGAACAACTAATGGGCGTCAATCTTTGTACTTGAATTGCTTCTCCGCTCCAGTGACCAGCAGCTGCTTCCGTCCCCCAATGATCAGCTCCACACCAGATACAGCTTCAGACACATGGCTATTCTAATATAGTAACGCGCAGCTCTGTGTTATAGTATTTATAGCACAATGTGAGTGTGCAATGTGTTTGATATATGCAGAGAGCTTCATCTCCTGCCTGTGCTGAGCTGACAATCTGAGCAGCACCACAGTGGGAGGCCATGAAGCCCAAATCCCAGCTGTGGGCAGTTGGGCTGCTGTGTTGGCCCAGACTCCTCTTCACAGTTTAAACTGTGAAAGGCTTTGGGACGTCTTGCTGACGTGGCAGCAAACAACATGTGCAACCACTTGAGACAGAGGTTTTTGGCTCAAATCCACATCGGAATTTGACAATAATGGAGTTGAAGTTTGTGAAATACACTCCAATGCTCTGCTGGGGTTGTGCTGTGTTGTTATGCGTTTGGTTCTTGGGTCCTTTTGCCTTCTTACCAAACTATTGAAGTGCTTTGACACATCTCCTTGATGTGAAAAGCTCCATAACAAACCTCAGGATTACTACTGAGATGGTCGACTTTCAGCAAACAGAAAATCAATAAGTACATCTTTCATATGTTAGTTTCAACATTAGAGAGACAGACAGACACGTGCAATAATCCGTTTGCCGTTTCACCTATTTCAATATTTTAAAGAAAATGAACAGATCCAGAATTAATATTGTCGCCATTCCACAGAAACTCCCTGCACAGAAGCACATATTTTGCGTCCATTGTCGGCTGTTATTTTCTCTAAAATTAATATTTGCATATCTCGAATAGTAAGCATTTCCCCGCTCTCCCCCATATTCCCTTGTAACCCAGTTCACAGCCAATTCTATTGATGAATTGGAACCCTGATAACCCGCTGAGTGCGGAAATGTGGTGTAACATTTATCTTCATGATTCTGCTTCGACCAAAGATCAAGCCCTGATCTATATTGAAGCTAAATATATGCACAAATGACTTAACTAATCAGAGCAGTTGAATTACAACTATACTGTTGGCTATCAATTATTCTACTTCCCCTCCCCCGCACACACTCCCCCCATCCCTAATGTTCTCTGGAGCAAAGAAAATGTCAAATGTTTTTCTAAACGGTTGTTGGATTACCTGTACAGATTCACTGTGCCCATAGCGTAGTGATGTGCTTCACGTTCCACTGAGGGAAAGTGCAGTCTTACTGATGTGAACGTACTAAACAAGACTTGCAGGACAAACTTGTTGTTCAGAGATAGATAACTTTAAACAATTTTTTAAACGAGAAACATGACGGCTGAGGTTCTACAAAGGGAGTGCTGTGGAGTCCTGTAGCTCAGTGGTTGAAGCACTCGCATTGCAAGCGAGACACCCGGGTTGATTCCAGGCCGGGCGAAACCTTGGCCAAGTTTCCTTACTCCACACACCTGATAATAATCCCTCCAAAAAACAATTTGGTCATTTTGAATTCAAGACTGTTTGTGGGACACTGCTGTGCGCAATTGGCTGCCGCGTTTCACCTACAAATATACAGTCAATTCACTTTACAGCATATTCCGTAAAGCGCTTTGAGACATCGAGAAGACATGGAAAGCGCTATGTCAAATGCAAGGATTATTATTTGTAGTCTTATTATTATATTGCATTCAGTATTTTTAAGCATTTTTTATCCTCAGTTATATCCGCTTTTAATCTGAGCTGATCTACTGTAACAGATCAGTTTGAACATAAGAAAAACATATGAGCATAAGAATTGTTAGTCGAAAGAAGATTATGGTCTGTCCAGTTTGCCTTCCACCATCCTGGCAGTCACATGCACATGTCAGGTCTCACACTATATACTGTATCCCACAATATTATTTCCTAAAATACATTCATCTAATTTGCTTTTGAAAGAATCAACAGGTTATGTTCCAACCATCTCCCGAGGGAGACTGTTCCATACGTTTACTGCTCACTCACTGAAATAGTATTTACGCAGATTTGCTTTGAATTTCAAATGCAGGCCATGTCCTGTGTTTAGCCGCCACTCTGTACATGTATTTTGCTTCCTACCGTTACCCTCCCTGACAATCAGCACAACAGGGAAGGAATTTCGCTTGTGTCAAACTTTACTGTTCATTGCAGAGTTTTACTGTATCCAGAACTTGGCAAATCGTAAAATACAGCCATAAATTTAAAGTACGTTTTCCATAAATTTCTTGCATCAACTACAGCAAAATGGTGACAAGAAGAACAAATTACATTGGTAAAGCGTCTTTCATACTGGGAGGACGTCCCAAAGCTCCGAATCACGATAGAGTTTGTACTGATTCCAAAAAAATTTGAATTCTAAAACTTTCTGATAGTTTTTAAATGATAATATTCTTTGCATTGAATATAACTCCTTATCACTTCTTTGATACATTCCCCAAAAAGATCATGTTCCTTGATGAACATTTAAGAAGATTTATTGTGTATACAAAATCATACATATATATCACACTGACCCCAACCTTTGGAATTCCATCCCCCAATTACTCCACTTCGCCCCCTCCTTAGCCTCCTTCCTGACCCGCCTCAAAAGCCTCCTCATCGGTCACCCCACCTTCCCCTCCCTTCCCTCCTTCCCCCCCCCACCCGACCCCAGCTCGGGTCTGAAATGCTGTACACTGTCCAGCCCCTTGGAACGTACTCCAGACATGAAAGGCGCTATACAAATGTGATCTGTTATTGCTGTTGTTGTTGATGTATGTGTGTCTGTGTGTATGTGAGAGAGGAGTCGGTTGAGGAAGAATTTGCACAGGAGACAAAACTCTGTTTAACTAAAACTGTTCTTCAGGAAACCCTTAATGTCTGGAATGGAATGTGTAAATCTCTTCCAGGAGGAGCAGACCTATCCAACCTAATTCAGGTGCATTTCAGACGCTGGTTCGTTAGGCTTTGGAAGTGTAACTGCTGGGGTTTAATAAGTTAAATTTGAAATCTTGCGATTGCACGCACTGTCTGGCAAGTTTCCTGCGACTTGACCAGTTAGAATTATCCTCTGTGTTAGTGCTTTGACCTGCAGGGTTAACAGGACTTAAATGGGATGAATCTCCAATGCCCACTGTGACTGCTTTGCCCACTGGTCCTGCCAATCGGGCAGGCAGACAGGCTGGTTTGCCAACAGCAGGACCTGGATTACATCCGAACCCACGTGGCTCAGGAACCGGATTGTCAAGGATTGCCGCAGAGGATTGACTCAGTTCCACATTTTGTTGCCAACCGTTCCACCGAGGAGTGAATTCATTTCCAATGAGAAACCTAAACCCCCAACACTCCCCCATCCCCTTCCCACCACAACACACACACACACCGTCCCTGTACTCCATATGAAAAGTCAAATTAAAGTACAAA
Organism: Callorhinchus milii; assembly: GCF_018977255.1. Taxonomy (NCBI): domain Eukaryota; kingdom Metazoa; phylum Chordata; class Chondrichthyes; order Chimaeriformes; family Callorhinchidae; genus Callorhinchus; species Callorhinchus milii. Next base: position 25,111 of record NW_024705144.1, read on the forward strand.
TCACAACTGATAACTTGGAGAAAAAAATTAATTGAAATTAACCCTTTTACTGAAACCTGCTGCCCCAGGTCAAACAACACTTACAAGAAATCATTGACATTGGCACGTGATGATCTGAGAAAGAGTCAGTTTCTTATCTGCAGGAAACACCTGCACTTTCTGACACTAAATTAGAGCGACTTCCTCCTAATGTAAAACTGACCTGAAAGCCATCTGCTAGAAACTGGTTCAAAATGTTCCACCGAACAACACAGAGCGTCCTCCACACATGGCTTCTGTCTGTGGAAATAAAATAATTGTCAAATTAAAGTCTCAGATATTGTTCTGCAGAGGTTACAAAAACTGTTGATCGGCATTTGTAACTATTGGGGAATACTTCACACTACAGCATTAATATTATCCGGCAACAAACCAATGACAAACACCAGATAAACATGTTACAGAGCTTAAAACTTCTTGGTTTCTTGGTAATTTCATGTTTCTGTAACTATAATCCCTCCACCCAAACTGTATATCACAAAAATAAAACAAATATTGGAAATCTATAACATGTAAATTAGCATCAGAGGGAATAACAATTTGCAGTTGTTATTATGGCCGCCTTATTACAAACTAACAGCAATATGAGGAACACGTGTGATGGCAGAACAGAAACCTTTTTCATAGAGTACAATTGATCATTGGAAATGTATTTTAGAGACTATTACTATGAAGCCCAAACTATTCAGGAAATAAAGCAGCTTTTGTGTCTAAGTGTTTATATAAAGTGTTTGGAAACAAGTAAATTGTTTGTATTGTGTCTGAGCGCTGAACTATGTGTATTAACTCGGCTCAGTTGGCAGCACTCTCGCCTGTCAGTCAGAAGGCCGTGGGTTCAAGCCCTGTGTCTGTGTGTGGAGCTCAGGAACTCTCGGCATTGCAGTGCAGGGGCTGAGCTGTATTGGAGGAGATTTGGTCGTCTGTTTCTGTGGATGTTATAGAACACATTCCTCTGTTTGGGAAAAAAAGGACATTTCTCAAATGGGGATTGTTGGCCAGGATACAGGGAGACACTCCCTTCTCGTGTCGAATAGTGCCCTGGGATCTTTAACATCGACCTGAACAGACAGACAAACCTCCGTTTAATGTCCCATCTGAAGGATTGCGTCCCTCACAACGCAGCACAGCCCCGGCACAGTTTTGTAGTATGAGCCGGGACTATATGAGTTTAAAATGCCGATGTGGGTCGTGTACACACAACCTTAGAGTCAGAGACAAAAGTGCTGCATGTGAAACCGACTAATACACACTTCACGGCTGCTTGGCATCGGCTGCAAAACACAGGCATTAAACTCTGCTGTAAATCATGTGCAGTGATGAAGATATTCTCCGTACATGAAAGGCGCTGTATCAAATGTAAAGGTTATTATATTCTGTGTGGACACACTGTGTATTACAGGTGTTAAAACATAATTTTTAAAACTCACACCAGTGAAACAACATCTGAGTGAATCAAAGAAGTTTACAGAATAGAAAGGGTCATTTGGTCTATTTTATGTCTGTTGGTTCTTTTAATTGCAATCATTTTGTATCCCGTTCACTTCTGTGTTCATATACACCAATAGTTGACTCCATTTTAGCTTTGTTTCTGACTCTTTCAAAACTAATATGGATCTTTATCACAATTGGTCCAGTCAGCCCACTCCATATCCAAACCAATCTGTGCGATAAAAATAAAGTAACATCGCCGTTTGCTCATTTGCTAACTATCTTACATTCAAACCCTTTAGTCAATGATTTAGTCAATGATAAATACTCTTATCATTAATTCAGATAATTTAAAAGTCCTCTCTCAGGCCATCCCTTTGCCATCTTTGATTAGATTTCCACCATTCCTGTGGAGTCATTGTGCAGTCCTGTAGCTCAGTGGTTAGAGCACTTGCCTCGCAAGCGAGTGACCTGGGGCCGATTCCTGGCAGAACTAAACTATGGGCAAATTTTCTTGCTCCACACACCTGGTAATAATCCCTGAAGACCCATTTAAAAAATAATAATTTGGTGATTCGAATCCACGACTGCTGTAGGACACTGCTGTGTGCTATTCGCTGCCGCGTTTCTCCCACAAATATTCAATCCATTTACTTTACAGTATATTCTGTGAAGCTCTTTTTGAGATGTTCAGAAGATGTGAAAAGCGCTATATTGAATGCAAGGATTGTTATTATATTATTATTCCCAGATTTTCTGCTTATTTCTGATATCTTAATATGGAATATATCTTATTATTTCTCTGTTTCACTCATCTACCAATGTAACCGATGTTATTTTATTAAAAATGCTTTCAAATAGCGTGAAGCTGGTCTTGTTGTGGAAAGATTAAACTTGATTCTACATTACTCTGCAATGTTAAGAGCTCTGAGACGCCCCCCTGCGTTGAGGGCGCTATATAACTGCAAGTTGTTATTGCTGCTGTTGTTGTTGTATCTGAATACAGACTTCCCAGGGCACCACGGCTCAAAGTGCAGTGACAATAAGTGACACACATCATCTGTCAGGGTGTGCTATCTGCGGAGCCTGTGCTCTGTGGGCAGTGAAGGCTTTGCTGTTGATCTGCAGATGAAAATCGTGTTAGTGGAAGCGTTAGAGAGCGTCACCAGTCACAGTGATCACAGGCAAAGCTTTCTCTCATTGGCTGCAGCAAACGGCAGTGACATTTGAGAAGACAAATCCCATTTAAACAATCTGGAGCATCAATTGACAATTATTCCATTGATTAATACATATTTATTGAACACGTGACATCTTCAGTGTCACCTTAATTGTCCACAGGAGCTTTGTACATTTTAAAACAAAATGGTCTCACAGATTAAACGTATCTGGACTCACAGATTGTTACGCGTCAGATCGATTGTGTCCTTGTAATTGTCCACTTGTTTAGTTTAAAGGAAAGATGGGCCATTGGACAGACAGATGGATAGACTTGATTCTCCATCACTCCGCCACTGTTAACCCTTCTGAGACACTAACCTGCGTGTAGAGCGCTATATAAGTGTAAGTTGTTGTTGTTGTATTCTGAATACAGACTTCCTGGGTCACAAGGGCTCAAAGTTTGGTTGGACAGACTGGATGGCTGGACAGGTTGGGTTGAAGAGGAAATGGGCAAACGGTTGGGTTCAGTTGTTTGTATATAATAATAATAATAATAATAATAATCCTTGCATTTGATATAGCGCTTTTCACGTCGGGAGGACGTCCCAAAGCGCTTCACAGAACACACTGTAAAGTGAATTGACTGTATATTTGTGGGCGAACGCGGCAGCCAATTGCGCACAGCAATGTCCCACAAACAGTCGTAGATTGAAAATAACCAATTTATTATTATTTTTGGTTTTGGAGGGATTATTATTAGGCTCTGTGTGGAGTAAGGAAACTTGCCCAAGGTTTCGCCCTCTGCCTGGAATTGAACTCAGGTCTCTCACTTGCAAAGCGAATGCTCTAACCACTGAGCTACAGGACTCCACAATAATAATTACAGTAATAATAGTTACAGCAATCTAATAATTACAGGAAACCATGTGCTTTTGTATGTTGTTATGGATCGATGGATCAGTGTCTGGGTGGACTGACAGATGAATGGATGGATGGCTGGACGGACTGACCATTGATGAATCGGTGGTTGGGTTGTTTGGTTGATACACAGATCTATCGAGCAGCAGATGAACTTGAAATATCCAAATGCATAAATAACTTTCGTTGTTGGATTGCAGCCCTCGCTTGTCAATAGCTCATCTGGTCGGTGCCCAGAAGCAGTAACATTTTCTCGTTAATATTCACTTCAAAATTTATGAAATCCAAAGGCATTTGAAGCTGCTGCTCAAGAAACTCACAATTCACAATTGTGCCCAAAAATTAAAAGCACTGAAAGCATTCAAGGTTCAACATTGGTCCTGCAGCGCCACTCAGCGCTTACATTAGAAAATGCACTCTAATTTGTCTGAAAGACATCGATTTCTTTAACTTGAATTGAATACTAATGATAATGGAATTGTTTTATGTTCTATCAAAATTACAGATAATGTAAAAACATAAAATCATAGATTATTTCAGGACACAAGCAGACCATTTGGCCCATCATGTCTGTATGGGCTCAATGGAAGAGCGATCCAATCATTCCCACTCCCCCACTCACTCCACAATGCGAATTTTCCTTTTTCAAGTTTCTATCCAATTTGCGTTAGAAAGTGCTTATTGAATCTGTTTCCACCACACTTTCAGGCTGTGCATTCCAGACCATACCGATTCTCCACATAAAACAATGTATTCTCATCTCCGCTCTGGTTGTTTTTCCAATTATCCTTAATGTATATCCTCTGGTTACCCATCCACCTGCCACAGGAAATAGTTTCTCCCTCTGTCATTTAGCAAAACCTCACAGAATTTTGAAAATCTCTATTGAATGGCCCCTTAACCTTCACTGCTCCAGTGAGAACAATCCCAGTTGATGTCGTCTCACCACATAAGTCAAGTCCCTCATCCATGGTACCATTCCAGTAAATCTCCTCTGCACCGTATCCAAAGCCTTGACATCCTTCCTAAAGTGTGGCCCAGAATTGGACACAATACTACAGCTGAGGCCTAAACAGTGACATAAACCTTTACCAGAACTTCCTTGCCTTTGACCTCAATGCCTCTATTGATCAAGCCAAGTATCCCATATGCTTTTTTTTTAGCAGCTATAGCAACCTGTCCTTCCACCTTCAAACAGCTGTGTATGTGAACCACTGATATTAATTGACATTGGTGGCTCTCTTCCCTGAAGTACAAAGAGGAGCCATATCAAGGTCCCCTTCACTGCGATGCCCACATTTGGTGCGCACTGGGAACACACAGGGCAAAGGAACTCCAGAATATGAATTGGTTTACTGTTGGGATCAACAGGGAAATTGTACAGCTGCCATTGAAACACTGTTGGTCAAGCCTCCCAATGCTTGGCCAACTTCTCGCATCATGTACTGCTTAGACCATCCTGAGCACATATAGGCTTCGGTTTCCATGATTAACAGAAGCTGATTGGGAATAATCGTTGCTCCCAAAGGATAGAACTCGACTGTCCAGAGCCTTGGGATGGCCTCCCGACTTGAAATACAATCTGCTGTTGTTGCGAGAAGCGAGACAGTAGCTCTTTGCATCTCCGCTTCTTTGCCCGTCTGCTATCATTATTAACAATAATATTTCATGCATTTAATAACAGCTCCTGATCACATCATTGAGACACTGAAAACTGTCCGCAAACTGTTGTGGATTGAGTTACAAATTTTTGGAAAAATTTTGAAGGGATCATTACCCCCGGAAAAGCCATCCACCAATCGACTAACAACCTGGTTCCTCCTGACTGCCGGTAAACAGAGCCGTGTGTGTGGAGTATGAGAACTTGCCCAACATTTGGCCGTCCCGGTCGGGAATCGAACCCAGGGCCTCTCCTTACAAGGCGAGTCCTCTTAACCACTGAGCTACAGGGCTCGATTCTGTGCAGTGACAGGAGGCGGTGGATAAGGAGCGCCTTCCTGACAGACGGCAGTCACAGCAGGTTATCATTCCCACTCCCAGCGCTGCGTCCCACCAACCGCAGCCTCCTGCCCCTGCCCTGAGGGCAGTCCCCGGGGAGGGAGGGAGGGAGCGGGGAAGAGGAAGAGTGCGGGTAGGGCAGGGGAGAGGGAGGGGAAGTCGGGAGTGAGATAGAGGGAGCGAGTAAGAGAGAGAGAGAAAGGCAGAGGGAGGATGGAGGGAGAGAGAGGAAAGGCGAGGGAATGAGAGAAAGAGTGTCGTGAGAGAGAGGGAGGGAAAGAGAAGGGGGGAGGGAAGGAGGAGGGATAGAGAGAGACAGAGAAGAGTGAGGGAGAGGGGGGGAGAGAGAGTTAGAGGATGTAGAGATAGAGAAAGAGAGTGAGAGAAGGTGAGGGGGAAGAGGGGATGTGGAGGGAGGAGAGAGGGAGGTGACGCCTTCCTGATAGACTGCAGTAACAGCGCTGCGTCCAACCAACCGCTGCCCTGAGAGGACAGTTCCCGGGGAGTGAGTGAGGGAGCGGGAGAGAGAGAGGGAGAGCTGTCGGGAAAGGGAGAGGAGGGGGAAAAAGCCGGAGGGGTGTGATGGAGGGAGTGAGTGTGGGAGAGGCTGAGGGGAAGGGGGGAGAGTGAGAGGAGAGAGAGGGGGCGGTGCGGCTCAGTGACGGTCAATGCCATAATAATATACAATAACACACAGTGTGTAGAATAGCGCCGATCACAGTAACTCATCACTAGTTATGAGGTCGGAGTGAAGGCGGACGTCGTCCCGTCGACACAATGGGCGGGAAAGTGCTGCGCGCGCGGAGCGGAGACCAACGGTCACCTCCCGAGACACGAGCAGCGCGAGGGGCGGCGAGAGGTGCGCGTGCGCGAGGGGCGGGCGGGGGGGCGGGACAAACCAACCAATGGCGAGGCGGGGGCGGGGCGGGAGGCGCGCGGGGAAAGTGACGGTTGGAGAGCCTCTCCCTCCCAACATGGCCCAGTTCTGACGAAGGGTCGTGGACCCCAAACGCGGACTCCCTTTCCTTTCTCCATAGCCGCTGCCTGACCTGCTGAGCTTTCCCGCTCTCTCTCTCTCTCTCTCTGTTGTTGTGCCCCTCACTATTGCTGTGTGTGAGTGTGTAAATGACAGCCTCACTATTGCTATTCAGTGTGTGTGGCGGTACAGTGTCACTGACCATCACTGACCGCTCCTCTCGCGCTGACCATCACTGACTGACGCTCCGCGTCTCCCGCTTTTAAAGCCTCTGGGGGTCCGGCTGCCGCCACACATGCGCACTGGCTCCTCACCCCTGGTCCCGCTCGAGCTCCCGCCGGCGCGCCTGCGCACTTCCCCCTTTCTCCAACCGTCACTTTCCCCGCTCCCTCCCTCCCTCCCTCCCCGGGGACTGCCCTCAGGGCAGGGGCAGGAGGCTGCGGTTGGTGGGACGCAGCGCTGGGAGTGGGAATGATAACCTGCTGTGACTGCCGTCTGTCAGGAAGGCGATCCTTATCCACCGCCTCCTGTCACTGCACAGAGTGGAGCCCTCTGTAGCTCAGTGGTTAAGAGGACTCGCCTTGTAATCATAATAATAATAATCCTTGCATTTGATATAGCGCTTTTCACGTCGGGAGGACGTCCCAAAGCGCTTCACAGAACACACTGTAAAGTGAATTGACTGTATATTCGTGGGTGAACGCGTCAGCCAATTGCGCACAGCAATGTCCCAGAAACATTAAGTAAAAGTAAGGAGAGGCCCTGGGTTCGATTCCCGACCGGGACGGCCAAATGTTGGGCAAGTTCTCATACTCCACACACACGGCTCTGTTTACCGGCAGTCAGGAGGAACCAGGTTGTTAGTCGATTGGTGGATGGCTTTTCCGGGGGTAATGATCCCTTCAAAAAAATTTCAAAAAAATAAGTCACTCAATCCACGACAGTTTGTGGGACGCTGCTGTGCACAGTTGGCTGCCATGTTTCACCCAAAAAATGTACAGTCACTTCACTTTACCGTTCATTCTGCGAAGCGTTTTGAGACGTCTCAAAGACGTGATAAGGCGCTGTATCAAATGCGAGGATTATTGTTATGCTGTTATGGTGACCCGCGGCTCCCGCCGCTGCACATGGTGACCTGCCGCCGAAAGAAAGAGGGAAAGAGAGAATTTAGGTGAGGGAGAATTTATGTGAGAGAGGGAACGAGCCAGTGTGCGTGAAAGAGGCAAAGGGAGAGGGTGGGAGACAGCGATTGAAAAGAACGATTCACAGAAAGGGGAAGAGAGTGCGTATGATCAAGAGAAGAGAAGCAAGAGAGAGTTTGTCAGGGAGAGAGTAGGGGGAAGGGAAAGAAAGTGAGGGAGGGAGGGAGGGAAGCAGAGCTAAAGTAAGAGAGGTTGAGATTGTGAGAGAGGAGAGAGTGTGTATGGGAGAGAAGTGGAGTGATGGAGACTACTTGAGGTGGTGGTGGGGGGGGGGGAGAGATTGATTTTTTTGGTCCGCCTCGTGCTTAAGAGTCTCCGAGCCGGGCTTAGATTTCCATGCATCGCACCTACGCGAGAAAAAATCCCAGAGATAGAGAGTTGGAACGGAATTCGCACTCTCTCCCTGGAGGATCGCATCCTGTTTATCCAGTTCCAGAGAGTATTACTGACATTTGTGCAGCGCCTTTCACATCGGGAGGACGTCCCTAGGCGCTGGACAGTCGGGGATTTGGACCTGAGAGGGAGGGGTTGGCATCAGGGAGTGAGGAGAGCAGGGAAATGAGGAGGGTGGCCAAAGGCGCGGTCGACCAGGAGGGTCTTGAGACGTGCCTTGAAGGAGGCAATGGAGGGAGCGAGCCGAAGGGACTACACTGAACCTAGCGGGTTAATATAAAACAGACACCTGACTCTCTAATCACTAATTGACGTTCTCTAGTTTATTTCTTCGGTCTCTCTCTGTCTCTCTGATTGACAGATGTCCAGTCTCTCTCAGTCTCTCTGTCTCAGCCTCTCTATCTCAGTCTCCTGTCTCAGTATCTCCCTTTGTCTCTCTTTCCCCCTCTCTCCCCCGTCATTGCATACTCGCTCTCTCGTTCAGTTCATAAAACAGTAAATAGGCATCGCTGGACACTACACTGTGCGGCTGAATCTGTGATACTCTGTTTTGGGGGGAAAAGAGACAGAGATATAGCCAGAGATTCACACAGCCTCTCCCTCACACACACACACAAAGCTCCCTCTACACTGTCTACACTCCTAGGTCACGGTTAGAGACACAGTAAAACTCCCTCTACATTGTCCGTCTACACTCCCAGGTCAGGTTTAGAGACACAACTCCCCCTACACTGCCCTCCACACTCCCAGGTTAGGCTTCGAGACAATAACAACAACAAAATTACATTTATAGAGCACCTTTCACATCGGGAGGACTCCCAAGGCGTTGGTTTTGGACCCAAGCTGGGGGTCGCGATTGGGGACGGTGAGGGGGGAAAGGAGGGTGATTAAAAGCACAGACGTAGAGGAGTGTCTTGAGATGGGTCTCGAAGGAGGCGAGGGAGGAGACGAGGTGGAGGGACTGCAGGATGGATTTCCAGAGTGTGGGGGCAGAGTGGCTGAAGGCCGGCCCGCCAATGGTGGGGTGGGCGAGGTGGGGGATGAGAAGCAGACCTGAGCCGAGCCCGCTAAGCGGAGGAAGTGGGCAGGATGGTAGGGGGTTAGGAGGTTGCAGAGGTAGGGGGGAGCAAGGCCATAGAGGGCTTTGAAGGTGAGGACCAGGAGGAGTTGGGGAGGCCAAGTTAGAGTTTGCATAGAGACACAGTAAAGTTCCCTCTACACTGTCTGTCCTTGGAGAGTCAGGAGATGGATTCTACTATACAGAGCCTTGGTCAGACTCCATCTGCAGTACTGCGTTCAGTTTTGGGCACTGCATCTCAGGAAGAATGTATTGGCTCTGGTGGGGGTGCAACTCAGATTCACCAGAATTATACCAGGGCATAAAGGTAGATACAGAGAAACTGTTTCCTCTGGCGGGGGGAATCCAGAACAAGGTGGGGCATCATCTTAAAATTAGAGCCAGGCCATTTATGAGTGAATTCAGGAGGCAGCTTTTTCACGCAAAGACTGGTGGAAACCTGGAACTCTCTCCTTCTCCCAAAAGGCTGTGGATTGTGGTTGGATCTTCAAGACTGAGGTGGATAAGATGTTTGTTAGGTCAGGGTATCAAGAGATACGGGGCAAGGGTGGGTAATTGGACCTGAGGTATAGATCAGCCATGATGTTACAGAATGGCGGAAGAGGCTCGAGGGGCTGAATGGCCTCCTCCTCTTTCTATGTTTCTATGGATTTAGATGTGAGAGGGTGATAGATAGAGACTTCAGGGAGTCGGGAAATGGATTGAAGTGAGGGTTATAGACCCAGTAAAAGTTAGAGAGAGGATAAAGGGAGGGTGGGGAGGATAGAGAGAATGGAAAGGATAGAGAGAATGGGAAAAGATAGAGAGAATACAAATTAATTAATTAAAACTCACTCAGTGTTGCTAAAGTTGAGCCAGACAGAGTGAGATTTGCAGGAGGCTGTGTAATATCCACCGTGTACTGTCCCCGTGTGATTACACACCGCAAACAGGTCATACATCATCACGCCTGTAACACACAAACCACAAACAGGTCATACATCATTACACCTGTAACACACAAACCACAAACAGGTCCGTAACATACACACACTACAAACAGGTCATACACCATCACGTCTGTAACATACACCCACCACAAACAGGTCATACATCATTACACCTGTTACACACAAACCACAAACAGGTCATACATCATCACATCTGTAGCTCACAAATCACAAACAGGTCATACATCATCACGCCTGTAACATGTACACACCACAAGCAGGTCATACATCATCACGCCTGTAACATGTACACAGCGCAAACAGGTCATACATCATCACGCCTGTAACATACAATAATAATAATGACAGTGGTTACACACAGTAAATAATGGGTGAAAGCGGGAGGTTGTGATGAAAGGAAGAGAAGGAGGGAATGAGGTAGTGAGGGGAGAGAGGGAATGAGGCTGTCAGTGAGGGAATGAGTGTGCAAGGGATGGAGGGAGTCTGTAACAGGAGGTATAGATGATGTAGTGAGTGACTAACCTCTGGGAGAGGAGGAGTGAGAAAGGCTGAAGTTATTGACAGGAAAATCCACAAACGTTAAACTTTTCTTGACGGTGAAACGAGTCTTTGAGAATCGATTCAGGTCTGAGACGGAGTTAAAGACAAATATTCTCCTCCTTCCCTCGTTCCCTCTCCCCTCCTCCATCCCTCAGTCACTCCCTCAATCACTCTCTCTGAGGTAGTGTTAATGAGATACGTTCATCTCTCTAAATATCTCTCTCAATCCCTCTCTCTCTCTGAGCCGGAAGTTAAAGACAAATATTTATCTCCTCTCTCCCTCATTCCCTTCCCACCTCTCTCTATATCTCCCTCCCTCTCTCTCTCTCTCTCTAACTCTCCCTCCCTCTCTCTCTCTCTCTAACTCTCCCTCCCTCTCTTGCTTCTTCTATCTCTCTCTCTCTCCCTCCATTTAGCTGGAGGGAGAGAGGGAGATAGAGGTAGGGAGTAGCGTCCTATAGCTCAGGGGTTACAGCACTCGCCTTGCAAGCGACAGACCTGGGTTCTATTCCCACCAGGGCGAAATGATGGGGAAGTTTCCTTACTCCACACACTCCTCTGTTTGGCCAGCAGTAAGAAGTAACCCGGATGTCAGTCGATTGGCGTATCACTTTTCCGGGAATAATAATCTCTCCCCAAAAAAATAATAATTTGGTTACTCAACCTACGACTATTTGTGGGACGCTGCAATGCGCAATTGGCTGCCGCATTTCGCCCACATATTATTATTGTCTCTCTCTCCCTCCCTCCCTCCCTCTATCTCTCCCTCCCTTTATCTCTCTCTCTCCCTCCTCTCGCTCCTTCCCTCCATCTCTCTCTCCCTCCCTCCATTGCTCTCTCCCTCCCTCCATCACTCCCTCCCTCCCTTCATTGCTCTCTCCCTCTATCTCTCTCTCCCTCCCCCCACCTCTCCCTCCCACCATCTCTCCCTCCATCTCCCTGATCCGGGATTTATTGAGTCAAATTCACCTCCTTCTCTGTCGATCTCTCGTTCTATTTCTCTACCTGTGAGCCAGGAGCTAAAAATCATACAATCATAGCATGACACAGCACAGAAGGAGGCCATTCGGCCCATCGTGTCGGTCTTTGAAAAGAGCCATAGCCCGTAGCCCTGCAAACTTGTCCTCCCCAAATAATTATCTACTTCTCTCTTAAACGTTATGACTGAATCGGCTTCCGCCGGCCTTTCAGGCAATGATTCCAGATCCCAACAACTCTCTGTGTGAAAGCATTTCTCCTCCCGCCCCTCCCGTTTCTTTTAACAACTATTTTAAATTGTTGCCCTCGGGTTCCCGACCCGCCCGCCAGTGGGAATAGTTTCTCCCTGTTCGTCCTATCGAATCCCCTCATCATTTTGAAAACTTCTATTAACTCTCCTCTTAACCTTCTCTGCTCCGCAAGGAGAATAATCCCGGCTTCTCCATCCTTTCCTAAAGCGAAATATTTATCTGCTTCTCTCTCTCTCCCACACTCCCTCTCTCGCTCTCAGTTTCTCGCTCCCTCATTCTCTCACTCCCTCTCTCGCTCTCAGTCTCTCGCTCTCAGTCTCTCACTCCCTCATTCTCTCACTCGCTCTCTCGCTCTCAGTCTCTCGCTCTCAGTCTCTCGCTCTCACTCTCTCACTCTCTCTCTCGCTCTCAGTCTCTCGCTCCCTCACTCTCTCGCTCTCAGTTTCTCGCTCCCTCATTCTCTCACTCCCTCTCTCGCTCTCAGTCTCTCACTCCCTCACTCTCTCACTCCCTCTCTCGCTCTCATTCTCTCGCTCCCTCACTCTCTCACTCGCTCTCAGTCTCTCTCCCTCATTCTCTCATTTCTTCTCTCGCTCTCAGTCTCTCTCCCTCACTCTCTCACTCCCTCACTCAGAGGATATGAAGAACAAGAATCTTGGGGAATCTGTGTATTGTTAATTTCTTTGTACTTTGCTTCCTCTGCCGGCAGCGATCACACGTCTAAAGAGAGAGAGTATGTGAGAGAGAAAGAGACTCAGAGAGAAAGAGACTGAGGAAGAGACACAGAGAGAGAGACTGAGAGAGAGACTGAGGGAGAGAGAGACTGAGGGAGAGACACTGAGAGAGAGACAGAGAGAGGCAAAAATAGTGAGAGTGAGAGAGACGGAGAGAGGAGAGACTGAGAGAGACACAGTGAGAGAGAGAGAGAGAGAGAGAAAGAGAGGGACGAAGATAGTGAGAGTGAGAGAAACGGGAGAGAGAGAGAGACTGACCGACTCATTATCTGAATCCAACTCCTGACGGGTGAAGAGATGAAAACAGTCCGTGAGAGAGATTTTACTCAAATCTGAAGGTTTCTGTAACTTAATGACAGAGAAAATCAGTCTGTGTGTTTGTGTGTGTGTCTGTGTGTGTGTCTCTGTGTATGTGTGTGTGTCTGTGTGTATGTGTGTGTGTCTGTGTGTGTGTCTCTGTGTATGTGTGTGTGTCTGTGTGTATGTGTGTGTGTCTGTGTGTGTGTCTCTGTGTCTGTGTGTGTGTCTGTGTGTGTGTGCGTGTCTGTGTGTATGTGTGTGTGTCTGGGTGGTGAATGTGTATGTGTGACTGTGTCTGTGTGTTGTGTGTGAGTGTGTGACAGTGTTTGTGTATGTCTGTGTGTGAATGTTTATTGTCTGTGTGTGAGTTGAGTGTGACTGACTGTGTCTATGTGTATTTGTGTCTGTGTGTGAGTGAGTGTGAATGTGTTTACCTTAGGAATGGGCAGAGACAGATCGGAAAATACTTTGAACTTAGTTGATTTATTCCCACAAGCGAAACATCGTAAACTACTTTTTAATTGTCCGACAAAGAGATCTGAGAGAGAGAGAGAGTGAGAGAGCTTTACTATCTCTCTAACTAACCCTCACCTGGAAGTGTGGACACACAGTGTAGAGGGAATATTGTTGTGTCTCTAACCCTGACCTGAGAGTGTGGACGGACGCACAGTGTAGAGGAGCTTTACTGTTATTGTAAAGTGAATTGACTGTATATTTACTGTGTCTCTAACCCTAACTCAGGAGTGTAGATGCACAGTGTAGCGGGAGCGGTATTGTCTCTCTCACCAACAATTTTGCTGTTGTCAGTCTCTGAGTATTGTTTCCACAGCTCAATTGACTTTTCATCATCACTAGAAGAAGACAGATGAGGTGTGATAGGGGCGAAGGAAGAGAGAGAGAGCGATGCAGGATGATTACGAGAATGTGAGAGAGGGATAGAGAGGTGGATGAAAAGAGTGTGAGAGGGACAGAGCAAGAGAGAGATGGAGAGTGTGATAGAGTGTGGAGGGAGAGAGAGACAGTGAGATGGAGAGAGTGAGAGTGCAGAGGTAGAGAGAGAGGGATGGAGAGAGCATGAGGGAGACGGAGCGAGAGAGAGAGAGATGACCTGAGTCTCTCTAGTCCCTCTGCTGTCAGCCGTCTGCGCAACTCCCAAACAATATCTGGAGTTTTGTGTCGTTTGCGATTGATTTCAGTGTGAAGTCCCTCCATCAGCAGGCTCAAAAACTCCTGGGCGTCCTGCTGGCTAGAGAGAGGGAACGAGAGAGCAGAGAGAGCGAGATATTGAGAGAGAGATTCAGAGACGGAGACAGAGAGAGAGACTGAGAGAGAGAGAGAGAGAGGGAGACAGAGAGAGAGATTGGGAGAGAGAAAGACCGAGAGAGACAGTGACTGGGAGAGAGATTGGGAGAGGGAGAGATAGGCAGAGAGAGAGAGGGAGAGATAAACAGACTGAAAGAGAGTAGAGACTGACAGAAAGAGAGACTGCGAGACAGATTGAGACTGAGAGAAAGACTGGGAAAGAAGAGAGTGAGGGACAGAGAGCGAGAGAGACTGGGAGAGAGAGAAAAAGACTGCGAGGGAGAGAGAGAGAGAAAAAGACAGAGAGAGATAGACTGAGAGAGAGAGAGAGAGAGAGGGAGGGAGAGACACTGACAGAAATAGAAACTGAGAAAGAGGGATAGAGAGAGAAAGAGAGAGACTGAGAGACATGTGTGCATGCGACCGCCAGGAAGATGGAAGGCTTTTTTCATCTAGCATTTCTTATGAGAGAGAAAGACTGAGAGTGACAGAGACTGAAAGAGAGAGAGAGAGGGAGAGAGAGAGACTGCGGGAGAAAGAGAGAGAGAGAAAAAATATTGGGAGGGAGAGAATGAGAGAGACAGACAGACAGACAGACAGAGAGAGAGAGAAACGAGATTGCAGGAAAGAGGCAGAAAACAAGACAAAGAGCAAGTGAAGAGAGAAAGAAAGAGAGCGAAAGAGCGATGGAGAGTGAGAGAAAGAGACACAACCGAGAAAGAGTGAGCGAGATCCAGAGAAAAGGTGAAAAAGAGAGAGAGAACTGGAGAAAGAGAAAGGAGAAAGAGATGGCGAGAACTGGAGAAAGAGAAGGAGAGAAAGAGGACAACAGAGAGAGACAGAAAACGAGCGAAAGAGAGAATAAGCACAGTACAAGAGTTGGAGTAAGAGAGACAACGAAAGAGCATGAAAGAGAGAGAGAGAGATAGAGAACGACAGAGAAAGACCCACTGCTGCACTCACTGATCTGAGAGAGAGAGAGAGTGCACGGGAGAGAACAAGAGAGAAAAAAAATTAGAAAACCAGAGACAGAGGGAGAAAGAGAAGGATAAACAGAGAGATTGAGAGAAAGAATGACAGAGAAAGAGAGGTTAGAGATGGAGAGAGCCTCCCTCCAGCGGTCACTGACCTGAGAGAGAGTGGAACACACTGAGAGAGATAGAGGGAGAAGGGGTGGGGAAAAGAGATACGGAGCATTGGATAGAGAGAGAGAGAGAGACAGAGAGATGGGGGGGAGAGAGAGAACATGGGATAGAGAGAAAGAGAGCAAGAGAGAGAGAGGGGGACACAGAGAGGGTTGGAGAAAGAGAGAGGGATAGAGAGAGAAAGTGGGAGGGATAGAGAGATACAGAAAGAGAGGGAGAGAGAGGGGGAGGGCAAGAGAGAGTGAAGAGAGGGATAAAGAGAGATAGAGAAGGATAGAGAGAGACCCTCTCTGGCACTCACTGACAACAACAACAACAATTTGCACTTATATAGCGTCCTCTACGCATGGTAGCGTCTCAGAGCGCTTAACAGTGGTGGGCACTGACCTGAGAGAGAGGGATAGAGAGAGAAAGATGGTGAACGAAGGATAGAGAGGCAGCCTCCCTTCAGCATTCACTGGCCTGAGAGAGGGGTGGGACAGAGAGGGGGAGAGGAGGGATAGACAGAGAGAGAGGGAGAACAAGAGAGAGAAGGATAGATAGAGGGGGAGAACGAGAGAGAGAGAGAGAGAGGGAGAATGAAAGAGAGAGGGAGAACGAGAGAGAGAAGGAGACAGAGGGAGAACGAGAGAGAGAAGTAGACAGAGGGAGAACGAGAGAGAGGGAGAATGAGAGAGTGAAGGATAGAGAGGGTGGGAGAACTAGAGAGAGAAGATAGACGGAGTGAGAGGGAGAACGAGAAGGATAGAGAGAGGGGGAGAATGAGAGAGTGAAGGATAGAGAGAGGGGGAGAATGAGAGAGTGAAGGATAGAGACTGTGGGAGAACTAGAGAGAGAAGATAGACGGAGTGAGAGGGAGAACGAGAGAGAGAAGGATAGAGAGAGGGGGAGAATGAGAGAGTGAAGGATAGACAGCAAGAAAGGGAGAACGAGAGAGAGAGAAGGAGATAGAGAGAGAGAGCCTCACTGACCCGAAGAAAGAGAACGCCAGAGAGAGAAAACAAGTGAGAAGGATAGAGACAGGCAGAGACAGAGAGGGAAAGAGAGAGAGACAGAGAGGGAAAGAGTAGGATAGAGAGAGAGAGAGAGTCTCACTGACCTGAAACTGTTGAAGTGAGGAACGCGTTTGTGAAAAACAGCCAAAAAGTTACTGGGAGTCACGGGGTCCGAATTGTGAGGGTCCCAGAGACACACCAGGAGGTCAGAGAATGCTGTGAGAGAGAGAGTGAATGTGTGTGTGAAAGAGTGTGAAATTGAGAGTCTGAGTGTGTGCGAAAGAGTGTGTGTGAGAGAGAGAGTGTGAGAGAGAGAGAGATTGAGAGTGTGTGAAAGAGGGTGTGTGTGAGAGTGGGAGAGAGTGTGTGAGAGAGAGAGAGATTGATAGTGTGTGAGAGAGGGTGTGTGTGAGAGAGTGTGTGAGAGACAGAGTGTGAGAGAGAGAGAGAATGTGTGTGAGAGAGGGGGAGAGAGATTGTGAGAGTGAGTATGTGAGAGATTGTGAGTGCGAGAGTGTGCGAGAGAGCGAGTACGTGTGAGAGAGGGTGAGAAAGAGAAAGTGTGTGAGAGAGGGAGAGAGGTTGTGAGAGTGTGAGTGTGTGAGGACGTGTGTATGAGTATGAGAGAGCGGGAGTGTGTGCGAGAGAGAGCGAGAGAGTGTGAGTGTGTGTGAGTGAGGGTGAAAGAGAAAGAGACAGAGCGAAAGAGTGTGATAGCAAGTGTTCGAAAGAGAGCGTGAGAGAGAGAGAGAGAGAGAGAGAGAGAGTGACAGCGTGAGTGTGTGAGTGTGTGCACTTCTCTTTCTTCCTCCCTCTGTGTCTCTCTGAGTCGCACTCTCACACACTCTCACCCACACTCTCTCAAAAAAAAGGCACGTACACGCTCTCTCAGTCTCTCTCTCTTTCTCTCACACTCTTACACTCTCTTGCCTTTTACACACACACTCCGTCACACCCTCTCTCAAACACCCGGCGCTCCCACACATCCGTCTCTTACACGCGCACTCTCTCTCACACACTCTCTCTCTCGCTCTCTCTGTCTCACATTCTGTCACTCTCTCTCTCTCTCTGGTTACCCTCTATCAGGTCGCTGTGAGTCACAGCGTTCTGGGTCACATCACTGCGATATTCTCCTCGTAAGCAATATTCCTTCAGGGGCAGCGTGTGACTGAGACACTGAATGACAGCGTTTATAAAGCACTGTCAATAACAAACCAGTAATCAATAATCAACGCCACAGCGCCCCTCGCACCGCACGCAAATCTCAGAGCTTCACAACACCTCGCACTCACTCACACACACAGCACCTCGCCCTGTCTCTACAACAACAAATTGCACATATATAGCTCCATCCACGCAGGGTAACATCTCAGAGCGCTTCAAAGAGTGTCTCTAACCCTGACCTGGGAGTGTGGACGGACGCACAGTGTAGAGGAGCTTTACTGTGTCTCTAACCCTGACCCGGGAGTGTGGACTGACGCCCAATGTAGAGGAGCTTTACTGTGTCTCTAACCCTGACCTGGGAGTGTGGACGGACGCACAGTGTTTTACCGCACGCACATCTCAGAGATTCACAACACCTCGCGCTCACACAGCGGGGGAGAGAAAGAAAGGAAGAAAAAGAGAGGAAAGAGGGAGAGAAAAGCTCACTGTGTTTCCTAAATTTATAAGTCCAACGTGGCCGCTTCCTACAACCAAATTATCCTAAAAAATAATGAGAGAAAATTAACAAAGTCTCTCTCTTTCTCTCTCTCTCAGTCTCTCTTTCAGTCTCTCGATCTCTCAGTCTCTCTTTCTCAGTCTCTCTTTCTTTCAGTCCCTCTCCCGCAGTCTCTCTCCCTCAGTCTCTCTCTGTCTCTCTCAGTCTCTCAATCGCCTTCTGTTTCTCCCAGTCTCTCTCTTTCAGTCTCTGTTAGTCTCTCTTTCTCAGTTTCTCTCTCTTTCAGTCTCTCGCTCTCTCTGTCTCTCTCTCCCTCAACCTCTCTCTCTCAATCTCTCAGTCTCTCTTTCAGTCTCTCAATCTCCGTCTCTCTCAGCCTCTCACCTTCCCTCCCTTCCCTCTCCCTCTCCTTTTCACCGTGTTGATGGAGGCAGTGAGCGAGTTCAGTTGATGTTTCCTCCCGGGGGGCAGTTCCTGGCTTGACGTCTGGCTGTTGGTTTGACCAGAGCGCTGTGACCTCCCCTCCCTCAGACACCCCTGGTGCTGCTGCAGGTCCCGGATTTTGGAGCAGGACTCGGAGAGGAGAAGAGAAGGTATTCTCATCTCACTGAGAGCCTTCCCCAACCTGCCCTCGGAGCCGTCTCTGAGCCGCTGCCTCGGCTTGTCATGAGTTGTACGTCCTGCAGGCCTGGGGGGGTTGTGTCTGGTGGCCAGGCTTCTTTCTTCTGGCCTCTTTTCCTGGCTTCCCTCAAGCTCAGGCCCCAGGTTTCCCCCTGCCGTTAGGCCTGGTCTAGTGTAAACACTGCCCCCAAGACCTGCCTGTCGGTCTGACCTTGTAGTTAGGGTTCCCCCAGGACCTGGCACGAACCCTTGCCTCGTCAGTCCCCCCGAAGCCTGAGCCACAGACCCCTTGGGTGGTCTGGAGGGCCAGTGGAGGTCTGGGGGCCCTAATGGCCCCCGCGGGTCCGGCAGTGCGGTCACAGTAGCCAACGTGGTACGTCTGGATCCGTGAGGTTGAGGGCTGGGGGTGTTCAAGGCCAGGAGAGAGTGAGGGAGCATCGGGTGGGCGGGGGGGCAGTCTGCGGAGAGAGAGACAATAGAGTGTGTTGAGTGTGAGAGAATAGAGTGTTTGTGAGAGAGCGTAAGACAGTAGAGTGAGTGTGTGTGACAGAGAGAGTGAGTGAGTGTGAGAGAGGGTGAAAGGGAGTGTGAGGAGAGTGTGAAAGAGACAATGGATGAAATGAGAGAGAGAGAGACGGAGTTTGTGAAAGAGAATGTGTGAGTAGATTGAAAGAGAGAGATAAGAGAGAGTGAAAGGAAGCCAGAGACAGTCTGTGAAAAAGAGAGTGAAAGAGTGTGTGTGAAAGAAAGACCGACGGACAGAGTGTGTGAAAAAGAGAGCAGGACTCACATCAATGAATAGATACGGCGGTATATCAAATACTAGGATTATTATATTATAAATCTCTCTCACGCTCACACTGTCCATTTCTCTCTTACACACTCACACTTTTGCCAACTCTCTCACGCTCACACTTTCTCTCGCACACACTCTCCTCTCTCTCTCACATGCTCTCACACTCTCCTTGTCTTGCTCTCTCACACTCTCCATCTCTCACGCACCTCTCACCCTCTCCATCTCGCTCTAATCACTCTCTGTCCCTCTTTCTCTCTCACACGCTCTCATACTCACACGCGCTCTCTCTCTGATCCTTCCATGCTCTCACACAAAATAAATATTGCCACACTTCGCCCACAATCACAAGTCACCATCTCAAAACCCCTCATTATTTTGAATTAACCTGTATTAAATCTCCCCTGAAACTTCTCCGCTTTAAAGAGAGTAATCGCAGCGTCTCTAGTCTGTCTACGTGATATGTTTTGGGGATGTTTTGTTGGAGCCCTGTAGCTCAGTGGTTGGAGCACTCGCCTCGCGAGCAAGAGGACCCCGGTTTGATTCCCGGGCAGGACAAGACCTCACTCCACACACGCCTCTGTTTACCAGCAATCAGTAGGAACCCGCTTGTTAGTTGATTGGGGGATCGCTTTCCGGAGGGAATAGCCTCTTAAAGAAAAATTGGTCACTCCATCCATGACTGTTTGTGGGACACTGCTGTGCATAATTGGCTGCTGCGTTTTGCCCATAAAAATATACAGTCACTACACTTTACAGTGTATCCTGTGAAGCACTTTGAAATACCCCGAAACTCTTTTCCCCAAACCCGAGACTTGGTTACCCGGTAATTAGCACTAACCACTTACCTGACCTGTGGCAATCTGTCGGATTAGTGAGCCTGGCCGGGGAACGTCACCTGATTAACAGAGCCTTGGTTAAAAACGTCACCATCACTGGCCTTAACTAATGACAGTAACCAGAGTTGATTACTCACAGTAACCAGCAATAACTAGTGACAGTATCCAGTGTTAACTAGTGACAGTATCCAGCATTGCCTCCTGACAATAAGTAACAATGGCTGGTGACCACGAGGAATATTTACTATAATTAACTAGCCATGGAGATCAAGGTTAACCCGCCACTAACTAACCAGCCACAGTGACCTTGCTCAGCTGGGGAGGAGCCAGTTACAGTAATTCATGGCTAACCAACAGCTGGATTAAACTTTAACCACCCTAACTAATGCAAGCTAACTGGTTACTTCTCTCCCTGCTCGGTCTATCCAGCTGTTAACCTGGTTTTAAACCCGGTTTTCCCTTTTTTTAATGAAGTTTTCACCAAAACATTGTCATTTTTTTAAAAGGATTTGTTTTTGGAGGGAAACCGGGTCACGTGCCGGGGCTCCCCCCCCTGTGTGACGTCAGCATGCTGGGGCTGCCCTTTTGTGACGTCAGCGCGCCTGCGTAGGGGGGGCGGGAACCGGCTGACGTCACCGGAGGGGGCGGGGCTCTGGTTAAAGGGAAGGTGCGGAGAGCGAAGGGGAGGGGGCGGGGTGTGTTTGGCCGACAAATAATAACAAATTTTTTTTTGCTCTCTGCGTACTTTATTTACGATTTATTTTTGTTTGTTTGCCAACTAACACACACTGACAACTCCCAGGTTTTGCTGAGAAAATGACGTTTAATCCACGTTTTTTTAAATGTTGCAGGAAAAGTATCGTTTAATCCGTGTTTTTTTTTACACTTATTTCAGAAACTGACTGTTTTTCGAGTTACATAAAATTAATAAGATGACCGGTCGTATATCTGACAGTGTTCTGACAATAATCCTTACATTTAACAGAGCGCCATATTACGTCGCTTGGATGTCTCGAAGCTCGTCACAGAATGTACCGTAAACAACAACAACAAGATTCCATTTATAGAGCGCCTTTCACGTCGGGAGGACGTCCCGAGGCGCTGGAAAGTTGGGGCAGGACCCGAGCATTGGGGGGGAAAATGGTCAGGGTGAGGGGAGGGAAGGGAGGGGGCAAGGAGGGGGTAGAGAGTTGAGAGGGGAGCTGAAGGCATGGTCAAAGAGAAAGGTCTTGAGACCGGCCTTGAAGGAGGAAAGGGAGGGAGATAGACAGAGAGAGAGAGACGGGGTGGATGGGTGGTTGGGGATAGAGGGACAGAGAGAGAAACAGGCAGAAAGAGAGAGACAAAACACAATATACTGCAGATGCTGGAATCCGAAACAAAAACAGAAAGATCTGGGAAAGCTCAGCAGGTCGGGCAGCATCTACGGAGAAAGCAAAGTGAGTCAACGTTTCGGACCCACGACCCTTCGTCAGAACTTCGTCGGTGGGGTTTGGGGGCTATGGATCTTGTTATATAAAGTATAATAATATAATATAAACTATAAATAAGTATAATAATACTGAAATCTACATTCCATATTGGATCCTTTGTTTGCAAGCACAGCTGCAACAGGTACAGCTCGTCTACATATATATGTATTACGTTGTATTTATATAATAATAATCCTTGCATTTGACACAGCGCCTGATCACGTCTTAGAGACGTCTCAAAGCGCTTCACAGAATATAATTATTGTAAAGTGAATTGACTATATTTTGAGGGCGAAACCCAGCAGCCAATTGCGCTCAGCGACGTCCCCACAAACAGACGCGGATTGAAGTGACCGACCGATTTGTTATTTTTTTTTCTTGAGGGATTATTATCAGACGTGTGTGTGTACGTGTGCGTGTGCGTGTGTGGCATAAGGTAACTTGCCCAAGGTTTCGCCTGACCTGGACAAGTTTCCTTATTCCACAAACACACACACATGCCTCTGTTTACCCAGAAGTTAGCAGGAAACCCGGTTGTTAAGTCGATTGGCGGACGGCTTTTCCGGGGGTAATAATCCCTTCCAAAAAAAATAATAATAATTTGGTCACTCAATCCACATGGGACGCTGCCGGGCGCAATTGGCTGCCAGTTCGCACACAAAATATGCTATCAATTCGCTTCACAGTAAATTATTGTTATTGCGTTTGATATAGCGCTTTTCACGTCTTCTAGACATTACAACAAACTCCTCCTGAATTATTCCTTTATCCTCGTAGATCATTCAATGATCACTCCTCTATTCTGTTGCCCCAATTATTCTTTCCGATGTGAAGGGCCGTCTACAGGTGTAAGTTGTTTCGCTGTTATGAACAGCTCTCGGACAATTTAGTGTTTCCAATTCCCGCCCAATGGTCCGATGGTGGGATTGGGGCCACTTTCCTCGGTGTGATCATTCGAATCAAGGCCCCCGTTCCCAGCTTTAAATCCCTCCACAGCCCGACCCACCCTCCCTACCTCTGCGACCACCTCAAACGCTACCTTCCTGCCTGCTTCCCCTCTTCAGTGCCTCAGCCGTTGGCTGTTTGTCGCCTGCTCTATCCCCCCGTTTGCGGTGCGTGGCTGTGCAGACATTGCCTTCCACGTACGCCCGCCAAACGCACAGTCACTACTTTACAGTCAGTTGTGTGAAGCCCTTGGAGGCGTCCTCCTGACCTGAAAGCCACTGCGCCAAATAGAAAGATATCAGGGTTATCCGCTGTTGGCTGTTGGGATTTCAGCCATTCTGCCCTCGCTCTCCGGAACTCCATCCCAGAGTCCCTCCATCTCATCCCCTCCACCCCAATGTCCCTCCACCTCATCCCCTCCATCCGAGAGTCCCTCCACTTTATCCCCTCCATCCTTCCCTCTGACTCGCTCCCTCCCTCCCCATGCACAAACTCTCCTCTTTCACCATGTATTAGGTTACAATAGTAATTCTTGCATTTGACTCAGCGCCTTATCACGTCTTCGAGACGTCTCAAAAGCGCTTCACAGAATAGACTGGAAAGTGAATTGACTGTGGATTTTATGGACCGTATATACCTTTCACCTCCCCACCCTCTTCGGCTCCCACCCCAGCTCGTTTCCCAGCCATCATTACAAAGCAAGTTGAGATGCCGACCGGCACTGTAACGTTGACAATTGCACTGTATTGTAATCATGGAAACATATAGAATTATCCGGCACAGAAGGAGGCCATTCGGCCCATTGCGTCTGTGCTCTTTGAAAAGCGCTTCCGAATCAATCCCTTTCCCCCACTCTCTCGCCATAACCCTGAAAACTAATGCTCCCCAAATAATTATCTGCTTCTCTTAATCAGTGTTTTATATAAAAGTTCATCATAACTTCCTGACTTTTGTATTCTATGCCCCAATTTATAAAGCCTCGTATCCCGGATGCTTTTTTAACAGCTTTATCTACCTGTCCTCCCTCCTTCAAATATTTACTTATATGAACCCCCCCACCCCAGGGTCTCTCTGTTCCTTCACCCCCTTTACCATCAGCTGATATCGTCTCTCCTCATTCTTCCTCCCAAAATACATCACTTTGCATTCCTCCACGTTAAACTTCATCTGCCACCTGTCGGCCCGTGTTACCGGTCTGTCTATATCCGTTTGCAGTCGATTATCCTCCTCACTGTTTACTGCTTTTCCAGCTTAGTATCATCTGCAAACTTGGCAAATGTGCTCATTATTATTATTTATATAGATCACAAACAGCAGTGGCCCCAATACTGACCCCGGGGGGGACACCACCGCACAGTTCCCTCGGCTTTCTGTCTCCCAGACAGTTCTGTATCCGCTGCCACTGTCGCTTTAACACCATTGGCTTCTATTTCGCTCAGAAGCCTCTTATGCGGCACTTTATCAAATGCCTTTTGAAAATCCATATAAACTGCATCAACCGCAGGACCTTCAATCCGCCCTCTCCGTTACTCCATCAAAAAACTCCCATCAGGTTTGTTGGCTGTGATTTGCCTGTAACTGACCCGTGTTTGGCTGTGCTTTATTAACCCAACACGTTAATACGTAACGGGTTGGATTGAAACATACTCCGTGTCTCACTCACTTGCTCGCTCTCTCGTTCGCTCGCTCATTTCCTCACTCGCTCAATCCCTCATTCGCTCGCTCACTCACTCTCTCACTCGCACAGTCACTCCCTCGCTCGCTGTGAAGCGCTTTGAGACGCCTCGAAGAAGTGATAAGGCGCTGTGTCAAATGCCAGGATTATTGTATTATGATAAGTTTGGAGGCCACAACACTGGAGATGTTTAATCTCCTCGCTTCAGGATAAGCGGGGATTTAGGAGGATATAAATCTCGGAGCTCTCCACGGTGGGGGTTTAAGATTTCAATCTCCTCTCACTCGCCTACAAATCCATTCACGCCTTGACACCTCTCTCCCTCTCTCCATCCTCCTTCTCCATCCTTCCCCACAACCCGCTGCCTCCGCTCGGACTGGCTCCGGTCTCCTGTTTGTCCCTTGTGCCCTCGGCTCCACCATTGACAGTCACGACATCAGGTCCCGAAACCGTCACTCTCTCCCTCTAACCCTCCCTCCACCTTGACCCTTCCTTCCCCTTCTTCAGGTCGTGCCGTGTGAATGAGGGGTGCAAGTTGTTGTTGTCGTCGTCGTTGGTGTTAGTCGGTCCTGGGGCGACGGGGAGAGAGGGGGGGGGGGGGGGGGGAGGAAGGTTGAGCGAGGAACCTGACTGAGAAATGTACAAACACACAGCCCAGGTCTACCCTCTGACGGCCCTCACCAGCCCTGTCCGCCCTCAGACCAGCTCACAAGGTAAGCTTGAACTTAACAGGGGAACGTCTTGACTCGGAGTTTCACTCACTCGCTCGCTCACTCACTGGTTCACTCCCTCGCTCACTCCCTCGCTCAACTCCTCACTTGCTCAGTCACTGACTCACTCACTCACTCACTCATTCGCTGAATCACTCTCACTCACCTCACCCTCTCATTCACTCCCTTACCTCATTCGCTCAGTCACTCACTCACTCACTCACTCACTCACTTGTTCAGTCACTCACTCGCTGAATCACTCGTTCACTCCCTCACTGGCTCAATTGCTCGCTGAATTGCTCGCTCACTTGCTCACTCCTCACTCACTCAATCCCTCGCTCACTCCTCGCTCGCTCACCCTCTCACTCACTTCCTCTTCGACCGAGCCTTCGGCCACCCTCCCACCCCCACCCCCCACCCCCCGCCATCCCTCCTGACCCCCACACCCAGCTCGGGTCACAACCCGCTGATTGTCCAGCACCCTGGGACGTCCTCCCGACGTGAAGCACACTGTACAAGCCTCATTTGTTGTTGTTGTTGTTGGCGAAGGGACCGGACAGAGTGAGGCGATAGAGACACAGACGACTGAGGGTGAGGCTGCCGAGGCCCCAGGGAGGGGCTGCCGTTGCTCCGGTGCCCCCTCCGTCGGTTGGCGTGGGGTTTGGCACTGATGGCAGGGCTGGCGGTGACCTGGGCCGGCACCACGCAGGTGGCAAAGCACAGCTTCCTCGCCCGCGATGCCCCTTCCTCACCACCTGGTTCTCAACCAACTGGAACCTCATCTTTCTCCCCCTTTACTGTGCTGGGCGCTGGGCGCCATCGCGGGAGGAACAGTCTCCCTTCAAGCAACTGAGGCGAGTGTTCCAGCTGTGCTCATGTTCTTTATAGTGCAAACGTTAATGCTTCCCCATTTTTGTTCACCACCTGTAATCATCTACACTTTTATATTCATTTTCATTTTGCATGCTTGCTTCCAAAACATTATCTTGATCAATTGATGTTCTCATACCAGCCTTAAATTGGCTGTAGAGTTAATCACTGTATAATTCTATATTTCTCAGCATTCATCTATTCCATTTATTAACGTATAATTTTGAATCTGAGGGAGCGCCACAAAAGTGATCGATCAAAGGTGACACTGCCTTCGTATTCTGATGGCAGAAATAAGAGGTAATAGATACCAGCACGCATGCAAAGCTCAGTTTATTTGCAAGATGCTGCTTTTCTTTTGTAAACAGCTGCTCGTTTATTGTTAGGAGAACAGAAAACAATGCGCTTCAGTCAGAAACGATGCACCTTCGTATCAGAGCTGGCACCAACTCACAGGCTTGGCAACTGAATGTCAGAATCAATTAATTCGAATTTGCCGATCTGGGTTGTCTGTGTCTGGAGTCGGGCTCCTCGTCATTACTGTTCAGTATAAATAAATTATGGCAGACCAACCAGCGTGGCTCAATTCCAACAACAGATTGTATTTCAAATCGGTCGGCCTTCCTTAGTCGCATGACAGTCCATTCGAATTCGCGAAGAACAAGGACTATTCCCAATCAGCAACTGTTAATCATGCCAGCCGAAGCCCGAATGGGGAGATTATGTAAATCATTGTTCATCCCAGCAATTCATATTCTGGATTTCCCTTTGCGCTGCCTTTTCTCAGAATGTGTCAAATGTGCGTGACACTGGGAAAAGTAACTTGATAAGTCTCCCGCTTTCCCACCATGGAAGATAGCCATCATTATAAAGTAAAGCTGTAATTTCGATAGAATCTAAAACTATTGCATTCATTTGTACTTAATCCAGTTATTGCATAATGTTATGGGAACATAATATGTATTGCAAGAAAATATTTTAATAACTTTCATTGAGATGCCTAAACCCATCAAAAAGCTTAACATTATCAAAAACAAATTGCGAGTTCCAGGCCATCTACACGTGAGAATCACAGAGTTTGAAATTGAAATGCCTTTAATTCCTGGAACGATGCTTCCTCGGTGCCTAATTCAGGAGAGAGTTAGGTGCACTTTGGAACAAAATCAAAGAGTGGGATCATAGTGTGTGTGTTCTTATCCGTTTATTCCTGGAGTTTAACAACCAGCAACTTGAGATGAAGAGCTTTATCTGGAAACCTTTCCAACTGTTTTTCCATGAAGAACCATACTACCAGATAGAGCTCCAGTTAACAGATGTAACCGAAAATGAATGGAAATAATCCGTGCCCCACTTCATATTAAGCAACAATATAATTATAGCGCCTTTCACGCCAGAAGGATGTCCCGATGAGCTGCACAGTCAGGGACTTCGAGCAGGCCAGGATCTGCTGAGCGGATGGAGAGGACAGGTTGAAATTTTCAGCATCCAAGGCTGCACTCTCCACCTCTCAAAGCCAGTTAGGAACCTCGGCGTTTTGTTCGACCCTGAGCTGTCCTTTCTCCCTCACATCCGCACCACAACTGGCACCGCCTTCCATCAACTCCGGAACATCGCCAGACTACGGCATTACCTCACCGCTCACGCTGTTGAAACCCTGGTTCACGCCTTTGTCACCTCAAGGTTGGACTATGGGAACTCTCTCCTCGCCGGCCTTCCCGCCACCTCCCTCCACACTGCAGGTCATTCAGAACTCTGCAGCTCGTGTACTGTCCCGCACCAGACACCGCGCCCACATCACTCCCACCCTCGCTCGCCTCCACTGGCTCCACATCCCCCAGAGGATTGATTTCAAGATCCTCTTCCTCACCTACAAGGCCATTTACGGCCTTGCTCCCTCCTACCTCTCCAACCTACTATCCCCCTACCTACCTGCCCGTACCATCCATTCCTCCGGCTCCGGTCTGCTTCAAGGCCCCCGCCCCAATCGCCCTACCATCGGTGGTCGGGCCTTCAGCCTCTCAGCCCCTAGGCTCTGGAACACTATCCCCCAGTGCCTTCGCCTAGCTTCCTCCCTCTCCTCCTTCAAGGCCGGTCTCAAAACCTTTCTCTTTGACCCAGCCTTCAGCTCACCTCTCGCACCCCCCTCTCCCTCCTCGCTCCCTCCCTTCCCTACCCTCACCCTGACCATTTCCCCCCTCCTCGCTCCCTCCCTTCCCTCCCCTCACCCTGACCATTTCCCCCCTGCCCGGGTCATGACCCAACTGCGCAGCGGCTTGGGACGTCCTCCTGACGTGAAAGGCGCTTTATAAATGGAAACTTGTTGTTGTTGTTATCAGCAGACCACAGAGGTAAGATAGGTTAAGGTCGTGGAGGGGCTTTACGGAAAGTTGGAGGATTTTGAAATCTCCTCTTTGAGCGATGGGAAGCCAGTAGAGCCAGGGAATGGTGAGGGTGATGGGACAATGGAACAGCGTGTGGAAAAGTACATGAGCACCTGACTTCCGGATGACCTGCACCGTGTGGAGTGAAGAGTTCGGATCGCCGACAAACATAGTGATGCATTAGTTGAGACGAGATGTGATGAATGGATGCTACAACAACAACAACAACAAGATACCACTTAAAGGACGCCATTCACGTCGGTAGGACGTCCCAAGGCGCTGTACAGTTGGATTAGGACACGAGCAAGGGGGAAATGGTCAGGTTGAGGGGAAGAAAGGGAGGGAGCGAGGAGGGCGTAGAGAGTCGAGAGGGGAGCTGAAGGCACGGTGAAGGAGAAAGGACTTGAAATCGGCCTTGAAGGAGGAAAGGGAGGAGGCAATGCGAAGGCACTGCGGGATAGAGTTTCAGAGCCGAGGGGCTGAGAGGCTGAAGGCCCGGCCACCGATGGTAGAGTGGTTGGGGCGGGGGATGTGGAGCAGACCGGAGCCAGAGGAACGGAGGGTAAGGGCAGGTCGGTAGATTGGTATTATGTCGGAGAGATAGGAGGGAGCAAGGCCGTGAATGGCCTTGTAGGTGAGGATGAGGATCTTTAAATCAATCCTCTGGGGGATGGGGAGACAGTGGGGACGAGCGAGGGTGGGAGTGATGTGCTCCCGAAGCCTGGTGCGGGATATTACACGAGTTGAAGAGTTCTGAATGATCTGCAACTTGTGGAGGGAGGTGCCGGGAAGGCCGGCGATGAGAGAGTTCCAACAGTCCAGCCTTGAGATGATAAAGGCGTGGACGAGAGTTTCAACAG
This sequence comes from Callorhinchus milii, assembly GCF_018977255.1. Taxonomy (NCBI): domain Eukaryota; kingdom Metazoa; phylum Chordata; class Chondrichthyes; order Chimaeriformes; family Callorhinchidae; genus Callorhinchus; species Callorhinchus milii. Next base: position 54,325 of record NW_024705144.1, read on the forward strand.
CGTGAGGAGTGAGGTAGTGCCGTAGTCTGGCGACATTCCGGAGGTGATGGAAGGCGTTGCCAGTTGTGGCGCGGATAAGAGGGAGAAAGGACAGCTCAGGGTTTTAGAGAACGCCGAGGTTCCTGACTGGCTTTGAGAGGTGGAGAGTGCAGCCTTGGATGCTGATGGTGTCAGCGCCTGAGGTGCGGAGGCGCTGACGTGAGCCAGTCAGGAGGGCCTCAGTTTTACGCACGTTGAGCTGAAGAAAGTTGTCACTCGTCCAGAACTCGATGTCGGACAGGTAGGCTGTCAGGACATCGATGGTCGTGGATTTGAGGGTTGAGGAGGAAAGGTAGAGTTGGGAGTCATCCGCATACATTTGGAAGTTAACTCCTTGTCTGTGGATGATGTCACCAAGGGGGAGCATATAGAGGGTGAAGAGGAGGGGACCGAGGACAGAGCCCTGAGGGGCTGCTACACATGCTATACATGTGATCTTGACTAATAGACTGCCATCATTATTGCCCTGGAGAAATGTGGAACCAACTGGTTTAGCAACTGGCTGATTCGAACTGAAGCATGTGCAATGCCACGGCTTAATTTAACAGCAGTGTCCAACGTTAGCTTTACGTCTCATTCCCAGCCAAATGCAACGAAAAATTACAAAGTACGCAAAGTCGCTTAATTAACATCCCCTGTTCAGGGCCTCTGGTGAAGGAACGCAAATTCTGCGAAACCACTTTCGCCTCTAGAGTGTTCATCCACAATGTCAGCAGCTTGTCCAGTGACATATTTCTCTCTCTCTCAGCCGATTCACTGTTTACCAGAATTTGACATTAATATTTGTTTTTGGACTTCACCAATACGTATATCCTCTACCTGTTGCCGCTTACCAGTAGAGATTTCTTTGTTGCATTTACCTGTCAAACCCTCACAAATATATATAACTCTCCAAAATCTGCTCTAAACATTTAATATTTTAATGACATGACCTTTGGTGGATTTGAATTAAAAGGCTGCAATGGCGTTGGACTCAAATCTACATTGGCGTTTTGCTTAGCTTCGTGGTGTAGGAATTGTGGCGTGGCGAACACCGTCGTGTCGAAACCAATAAGAGAAGCATTCCCGGTAAGTGACACTCAACGCGGCAATTGGGAATACCAAGATGGCTGGCAGATCGCAAATTGTTCTGTAAAGATGCTCGCACCATTGTGAATAGCGATGTCTGTCAGACAGCTGTTGGAATTTATAAACTGGAATCCTGCCATGAACCCATGTTGGGTATCTAGGCCTTGGAATACACATTGATTGGTTTGCAGAAATCGCGGCAATTCTGTTCAAGCTCTGCACCTACAACTGCTGGAACAATCGTTCAGTGCGAAGGGATGTGTGCCGTTGTGGGCAGGAAGATGATGTTAATTATTTCCAGAATTTCGTGGAAAATATGTTGCCTTCGAGGAGGCTTCCTCCATACTCCTCTATGCGCGTCTTCAGAGAAGAACTGAACGTTTTTTGCAAGTCCCTTCAGTCACGTCCCCATTCTCCACGACTCAGTGTCGAGCTCTGCAAATATGTGCAGTTTGACAACAATACCCCGCGTGATGGACAGTGTGTAAACACGAGTTGTTGCTGTTGTTGCGCTGTATATCGGGTAAAGGAACAGGGAAGGATCAGCCGGAGGACCAATATTGAATGGCGAGAAAGGGGAGGCTGGAGGCCGCAGGAATCGATAATAACTTTACAAGCTTAATTCCAGACACGAACGTTTCAATAAGGGATTTGAATAACATTAATGGACTATTGATGACCTTTCGTATTGATATCCTTTCTTATCAAGTCTTCGAAGTCACAAATGCTCACAGTATAGACTGCAAAGTGGAACTTCTTATGATGGTTGAAACATAAGAATATAACAAACGCTCGATGAAAAAAGACCAAGGGACATTTAGTTCGCCTTCCACATTTCTGGCGGACACAAGTACATATGTCCCTAAGTATCTTTGTATTTTATCCCACAATGTTGTTTACTAAAATAAAACTATCTCATATGATTTTCAAAGAAGCAACACTGAGTGCTTCAATCGTCTCCCGGGGGATCCTGTTCTACAGTTTAACTCCTTCTTCACTCAAATCATGTTTCTGTAGATTCGATACACAGCAGCCAATTTCCGCACAGTAATATCCAATAAAGTTTCAGGAAGTGGGTGATTAATTGTATCTTGGGGATTGTTGGCCAGAACACTGGGAGAAACTATGGAGTGTATATAGTTAGTTACGCAGAGTATTAGCGGAAAGAGTGTGCCGTCTTCCCCAGACTGAGGAATTCCAGTTGTACGTGGGGACACACGTGTATCTCTCAGTTGATTTGGATAATTTAAAATCAATTTCCATTTTCGCATGGTTGTGTCCGGGATATTTTAGGCTAAGTTTTCTCCATGGAGGAGACAACGTGCTGTTGATAATTAAATCAGTGAGATAAATTGCATAAATCTCGGATAATGTGTTTTCCACACGGCTCGAAATTATTCATGATCAGGTGGTAAAATTGGTCAGCAAAGCCTTCTCCACTTTTAATTAAATAAGACTCCGTTTTATGTTTTTAATTATCATCATTCTTGCGTGAGCTACTGCCTGTAAGAAAAGGAGGAATTTGTTTTATTTCACTGGGAAGATGTTAATTCCGATCATTTTTAGGTAAGAAAGCGTTTACAATCCGATTCTTGCTGCTGTTGGCGTTGCTGGCAAGTGCTTTAAGCAATTCATTATTTCTATTAATAGGCAGAAAAGTTTTCAAACTGACTCAGTTGGCAGTATTCTACCGTCTAAACGGGAAGTTCTGGGGTTAGTCCCATGTAGAGATTTTGACCTCACACTGCAGGCTGACATTCTCCGTCAAAATCAATGTACATTGTACAGCGCAACTCACAGGTTTGCATCTCAGACATTACGTGCAGTGATAGAGGATGAGTTCCATTGTTGGATCGTCTTCAGAAAGCAAACTGAAAAAGAAAAAAACAGGCTTCTCTGTTGAAACCTTTCAGATTGTAACGAAATATTATTTTGAATCCTTCCACTTGATGTAGCCTCTCATCAATTCTTCGAGACGTCTCAAAAAGGAAAGCAGATTGTAGTGGTGTTCGGCCTGTAAATCTCCGAGATAATATTCTTCATTAAATTCATAGCTGACTGTGTGCTATTTCGCTGCAGCGTTTGAATACAATTCAGTCTATGTTGTAAAATGCTGATACTTTGAGGGGTTTGGACGATTCCAGTTGGCGCTGTATCAAGTGGAACGATGTTTGCTACTGCGACCATAATCAGGCATTAGCATCATTCTGAGAAGAATTTTCTTTGCAAAGGGGAAATGTGTGTTAGTGAAACCTTTAGCATGTATTCGAACCTATCTGATGACTAATGTGATAGCGCAATTCAAATTGAAGGCTAATCTGCAAGTTAGACACACAGATGAGCAATTCACCTTTAATTCAAGAAGTAGGGCAAGATTTCCTCTTCTGATTGAGAGCCTGTAATTTGTAATGCAAGTAAAGACACGCCTTAAGATTCAACAATCTGAATTGAACATATTGTACTTTAGATCTGGGTTCTTTTCCCCGGCAGGGCGAAACGATGAGTAAGACTTGTTATTCCACAAATCTCTGTTTACCCAAGAGTAAGTAGGATCCTGGTTCATATGCGACTAATAAAGCGGTTTTCTGGCGGTAATAATGGCTTGAAAGATAAATAATAACACATAATAATAACACTTTGTCACTGAATCCTTGCCTGGTGTGAGACAGTGCTGTGCTATATCAGATGTCGCGTTTAGCAGGCAAAGTACACATTCTAGTGCTTTTGCTGAATTGCTGTGAAGCGTCCAGCAGACGTGGTAAGGCGCCAAATTAAATTGCAGAATTATTTTTGTTAAGGTTGTGCGTTGAAGCCTTCAAAATTACCTTGTGCTGAAAGACCACGCAGCTTGGCTCTTCCTTTTTAGCGACGTTTGAAAAACTTTCGAGGGCCAATGCAATACATTTATGCGTCGCTTCTGAAAATATAACCCGTAAGAATAACATAGAAATCCTTTGGCTTTAGTTTTGCAGCTGCTGGAGGATGAGAAAAACATGATGCTTTGTATATTATATGGCGAACTGGCTTCATGCTGCAGCTTTTGAACTCCTGTACAAACACGAGTATTTACATACTTACCCTGACTAAATTCAGATAGGAGATTAAGAAAGATGGGATATTTGCTTGTATTATGATTGTTAAATTATTTCGTTGACAAACTTTGCAGGTGGTATGTGTGCCTGTGTGATTGGACAGATACATTGATAGGGTTCATCATGTCTGTGTTTTGACAGTGTCTCTTTCTACATTTTGTTTAACTGTGTTGTGTCAGTGTGCCTGCAAGTGGTCTGCTCTGTGATTCTGCATCTGTCTGATGGTGTGAGTGTGAGGAAGTGCTGTCGCGTGGTGCTCAAATAAGCAATTAAAATATATCATTTCACCCTTCTCTGCCTAAAATTCCACCTGCCACGTGTCTGCACACTTCACCTGCGAACTCTAAAATGATGCTCTCGATACCGAAGCCCAGTTTAATGTTCTATATTGTAAAGAGCAATGGTCCTAATAGCGACACCTGGAGGAAGACACTGCAGATCTAACTACAGTCAGAAAAACTGCCTTTCACCACTTGTGGAGTCTTTTAGCTCAGTGGATAAAGCACTCTCTTTGCAATTGAGTGACTTGAGTTCAATTTCAGGCAGGGCGAAACCTTGGGAAAATTTGCTTACTCCACACGCCTAATAATAATCCCTCGAAACACGAAAAACAATAATTAAATCGGTCATTTTCAATCTACGACTGTTTGTGGGACATTGCTGTGCGCAATTGACTAACGCGTTCGCCCAAAAATATACAGTCAATTTACTTTAGAATGTATTCTGCGAAGCTCTTCGGGAGTCCTCCCGACTTGAAATGCGCTGTATCAAATTCATTGATTATTATTATTACTAATTTTATTATCCTTTGCTGTCTTTCTCCAAGCCAGTTTCTGATCCAAGTTCCCTTAGTCCCATGGGCTTCAATTCCGCTAAAAAATCTATTATGTGGCACTATCTCAAACAGCCTTTGTATGTCCCTTTATCCCAAATCAACTGCAGTATTTCTAGAGGTATGTGGGATCTCTTAGGTCATCAGTGATTTCAATGGCGAAATATGAGATTTTTCTTTCCAAACCTCAGCAGTAACCCAATCTTGCACAGCGAAGGCCCAAGGCTTGGATCAGGATAAATGTGCTAACACCTGCTTCCTTCGTCCCAATAAAGAATAGTGTCGCTTGGATTTCCCTTCTAAACCAAAAGAAGGCATCACCATGAACGTAGTTGTCCACAGTATTATATTAGAGTCAGCCAGGAGATGAGGCTTCAAACTGCAACCTTCTGAGTCAATGCTGCGACCTGATGCAGTCGGGCATATAAACAACAAAAACATGATTCCGCCAGTTTTTGAACATGGAACGTTTTGCGTATTAGGTGAATGTGATAATCGCTACACTATAGAAACTTGTCTAAGGCCGCCTGCTGGATCAATCCTGACCTGAATATGTGGTTTGTTATTAAATTCAACGCACATTTGTTGAATCATCGAATTTTACTGAAGAGTTGAGAAAGTAGAAATTACCTACTTTCTGACATTTAAACAGAGGCGTGCAGATTACGAAAACATGACCAATATTTCAGCCTGTCGTGAATCGAACGCAGATTTGAGACTTGCGAGTTGTACCGTGTATCTAACCACTGAGCTGCAAGACACCACGGTTTGGAATGGAAATTGCAATGTTCTCCGACTGAAGAAAATCACCCACCGTGCCGGACAACAGAGTGTCCATTTTCTGCAGGCAAAGGTCTCTATCTTATTGGTGGACTCTCGGGCCTTTCCCGCATCTCAATCAATAGTGTTGGCCAAATGCAGCTCCCAGTAATATCGCGCTAATGTGAAGCCCTCAGTTTCCAGGACACAGATACAGGAACTAAACTCCGTCGAGGATTCAGGGAGTTTCGGCCGTATGTCTACGTTGTAAAATTTTACGAGTGAAGCCAGAGTACTTCATGCAATTTTAATATTTTACTAACACAACTTTAGTTCAGTAAGTTAACCCCAGTTTCACACAGAAATTCATGTAGCATAAATTGTATAGTCCCTCTGCATTCTATGGACCAAGGATTACATTAGTAGAATACACAGATCAGAATTGTCATCAGTATTTATCAGAAGGAATAATTGAATAAACATTACTCGAAAACTAAAATAATTCTTAACAGAACAGTAAATAATCAATAATTCGTGAAGGAACAGCAAATATTCAATATTTCGTGATGCAGTGGTACAAAATCAATAATGATACATTAGATTATTAACGGCTTGAATGACCGACTAAATCCCCCAACGAAACCATTAAACGGCAGCGACCGACCGTGACCGCTTGTCTCTCCCGACCTTGTATCGACTGATACCAGTTACAGGATGATCTGGTCTGCCTCCTCCTTTCCTCTCTCTCTCTCTCTCTCACTAACTTTCTCTGTCAAAGGACTGACATACCGGGTGATCTGCCTGCTCTGTTTCTTTCTCTCTCCCTCCCTGACTCGAACGGTCACGAATTTCGTCTTTTCAATATCAGTCTGCCGTTCCCAATCTTGTGATTCTGTGGTTTTGGTTGGAGATTTCAGCCATTAGCAACTGTAACCACAGAGCTCCTCATTTTCTCTCCCGGGTCCGAGACAACTTCACTCAGGTTTAGCTCCTATTCTTATACTCTCCAGCAGCATCTGTTCAATTAGCAGTTAACAACGGGTGCTTGTCGTGCAGTCCTTAACCATTGACCAGTGCTCTTGTGATTTAATTCACACATTGAGCAATTCCCTTCAATTAACATTCCTACCTCTTCCATTCTGTAATGTGCTTCTCCCTTTCACTTCACGGTTTTCCAAAGGATATATTTTGTACAATCCCACCACTTTGGGCCAGTTACTTTACTTCAGTTCTACATACATTATCCTGTACATGGTGGTCATTGAACCGGTAACACATAGTGATGTGTTTTCACGCATTCTTTTGCCCTCTTAACTCTTCTCTTGATTCCTAATTTTCTCCTGCCAGTCTCTCTGACCTGGTCTTGAGATTGGTCTCTGACACGATTCTTTGTCCTGGGAAACGTGACTTTGTCTAACCCAGAGTTTTAAATTCAGTCAGTATGAGCCGCTAGTTTGCATTTTACTGCTTATTTCAGGGGTTTTACAGATCGTGCCGTTGTTTATGTTTCTTATTGAACGACAGAGTGCACATTGTACATTGTCAGAAAAATCAACGTTTTTAGTCATGATCGTACACAACATATTCATCCAAAAGGCTTGAGCTTCCCGTAAACACTGCTGTGTTACCAGACTCTCCACAAGTTCAGAAACCCTGAGCTTGAGCAGCGGGACTCACATTCTTCACATGTTGTTGCCCAGAATATGCGACGTGACGCTCCCGCATGATGCACAATGCACATCCAACATCTCAGCTGTTGTGCCATTTCACAGACGTTTACGTAAAATGTATATTATTAGCTCCTTCCCTCTGCACGCATTTCACATTGTGATCATGTTTCTTCGCCAAGTTTCGCTATGTTCAAATTCACTCACTCCGTTAGGATCTCTGCGGGAGATTTTCTTCGTGTTAATTTTTCCATGTGCGTTCTCCCACATGATTACCCAATCATTGATTTTATTCATCATCGTCTCACGTGGCACTTTGTCAAAAGCCCGACAGGAAACAGAAATGCGCTACATCCACTATATTTCACTTGTGGTACTTCTCAAATAATTCCCTAAAATTACTTAGCCTGACATTATAGTGGAGTCCTGTATCTCAGTGGTCAGAGCACTCGATTTGCAAGTGAGAGACCTGAGTTCAATTCCCGGCAGAGGGCGAAACCTTGGGCAAGTTTCCTTACTCCACACGCCTAATAATAATCCCTCAAAAAAAACAATAATAAATAGGTTATTTTCAATCTCTGACTGTTTGTGGGACACTGCTGTGCGCAATTAGCTGCCGCGTTCGCCCACAAATATAGAGTCAATTCACTTTACAGTGTGTTCTGTGAAGCGCTTTCGGACGTCCTCGAGACGTGAAAAGCGCTAAGTCAAATGAAAGGATAATTATTATTATGATTATTTTGGAAATTGATGATGGCGGCATGCTAAAAATATTCCCTTTTCTCCAGGTACAAGAAACGATATTCAAACGCAAGTCAGTTCAGGTGCAGAGGAACATTGAAACAATCGCCAAAATCAAACATGTCTCTCAACAGTAGGAATCTTGCATAATACCAGCAACAGTAACACTCTATTTATATTTCCACCTATGTTCTTGTGTGTTTTGTCTTCTGCAGTGATAGTTCTGGAGATCACGAAATTGGAGCCCGCAGGTTAGTGACATTCTCTCATGTCATCGGCATACTTTTCGGGATCTGCAATCGTTGATGAGCTACATATATTTTAAAAAGTAACATAGATCCAAAAAGTGAAGCACAACAACAGCTACAACAAAAACTTGGGTTTGAAAAGCGACTTCAACGCCGGACGACGTCTCAGAGCGCTTCACAGTAACGGATCCCGGGACCGAGCCAGGGGGAGGGAGAGCATGGTGGCCAAAGGTGCTTTCGAAAAGAAATGTCTTTAGCAGAGACCTCAAAATAGGAAGGGAGGGAGCGAGACGGAGTGAGTGCGGATGGGATTTCGATAGCCTCGGGTCACAGTGGCTGAATTCACGGCAGCCGAGGGTGGAGCGAAGAACACCGGGGCAAGGATGAGGCCATATCCGGAGGAAGGAAGGCAAAGGGTACTTTTGTGGGGAGAGACGAGGTCAGAGATTTCGGTTGGTGCAGAGGAGTGGGGGTTTTGAATACAATGGTGAGGATCTTGACATCGAACATCTCTGGGATAGGCAGACAGTGCAGTCTGCCCAGGTCTGGGGTGATCGTGGAGCGGAGTTTCGTGCGAGTGAAAAAGCGGGCTGCAGAGTTTTGAATGATTTGGATTTTATGGATGGTTGTGGAGGAGAGAACGGCGAGGTGGGCGTTAGAGCAGTCCAGCGGAGAGGTGACTGAGGCATGGACCAGGGTTTCTGCATCTTTTGGGGCGAGGATTTGGCGGAGACGGGTAATGCGACGAAGGTGGAAAAAGGAGTTGCTGGTGAGGGATCAGATTTGGGGGAGGAAGGATAATTGGGGATCGAACCTGACGCCGACGTTGCGTACGGGTTCGGAGAGTTTTACGGAGAGATCTGGTAGATTGATGAGGTGAGAACCATGAGGTTCGAAACGTTAACGAGAGTAGAAGAGAATGGCTTCCTTCTTGTCAATGTTCTGTTTAAGGAAGTTAGCGCACATCCAGCCCCTGAGGTCTGACAGGCAGAACATCAGGGGACTGGGGGTCGCAATGAGAGGTGGAAAAGTAGAGTTGGGTGTTATCTAGATTCATGAGGAAATGTATCCCATGTCCTCGGGTGACATCCCGAAGAGGGAGAATGTTGGTCAGAAGGGGAGGAGGCAAAGCATGGTTCCTTGGTGTTCCCGCAGGTAACCGGGTGAGAGCGGGAGGAGAAGCCATGTGTGAAGATGTACTGCTGGCAATTTGTGAGGTAGGACACGATCCAGGCGAATGCGGTCCTGCAGAAATGGATGACGGAGGAAACACGTGGAGGAGCATGGCGTGACACTCAGCATAACCTCCCATCCACAGTTTTGCCTCCCCAATAATTCACTGATCCCCCCAGCCTGCACTGGCTTATCAGCACAAAGCCATAACATAGGCCTTGAAACCAACAGTTTTGTGTCAATCGACACAGTGTAGGTTTGGGAAAACCTTTGATGGCAACCGCCCACTACCTCAGAGAATGCGCTGCATTTATCTCTCCCTCGCTCATTGCCCAGAATCCTGAAACATTCTAACGTTCGACATCGACATCAGTTTATTTTATAAAATATCAACAGCCGCAGCCTCAACTTCACTTTATAAGGGATAATTAATTCCTCATTCGCGCTGCCAACTGTGTGAACAAAGTCCTCCCCACAAAAGACACTCACACACGCACAAACGTGCATTGAAAATGAAACATAGGATTGACCCTCTCACTGCCTGTCTCTGCCGCACACACTGCCGCCCTCACACACACACATACAATGAGTCAGAAACAAGCAAATACATGTACTGAAAGATACGCATTAGATTTACCCTCCCACTTACACTCCCCAGGGATACAAACTGACGTACTCAGGCACACATATGCAGTGATACAGAAATACACAGACATTATCATACTCATTGAGCCTCGACTCTCACAGAAACAATTACACGAGGTTTGATAGATGCGTGCAACCCTTTTCTTATCCCAATTGCGCTCATGTGCGTTAGCATTTTACAAAGCTCGGGAGGAGCAAGTCCGTATGTGGCCTTTAAAGTGGAGAAGATTTTGAAATCAATCCACTGGGAGTTGGGAGCCAATAGCTCCGGGTAAGTGTGGGGGTAATAGGTTCACGGAGCCCGGGGTGAGAGAGGGCAGGAGCTGCAGAGATCTAAATAATCCTGGAAAAGCACTGGGAACACTGATAAACACGCGTCAGCTTAATCGTGCCTCGATGTGAGAAATGTCTGAAAGAGGGTCATAGCGGCCTCGGGGAAAAGGAAGTAACAGATTCGGGTAACGTCTCTGTCGTTCTCTCATTCTCTCTAATCATCCCTTATTTCTTTTTCTTAACTTTCACAAGTCACATTTTGAAAAAATGCAGTGTGTCCGCAATAGTCGATATGACTTGCTTTTAGGTGTAGAATAAATAGAAGTAGTACAATGAAATAAAACAACAACAACAACAGGATTTCATTGATAGAGCGCCTTTTACGTCGGGAGGGCGTCCCAAGGCGCTGGACTGTTGGTTCATGAGGGAGAATTGTGTTGATAATATTGCTTTGTTTCAATCACCTCACTGGCTTTTCATCATTGAGGCCTCTTTAAGCCATCATCCACTGTCATGAACACCTTTTTCTCCTTTACCTGACTTGTCCTGCTTCCCCGCTCTCTGCTAACATTAAACGCCTGGCCCTCCCAACATACCCCGCTTCTGACGAAGGTTGTGTATCAGAAATGTTACTCATTTTCCGCATCTTAGTCTTTATATGTTTCCGTTTGACCGACTGAAGGTTGACTGGCCTACATTTGACCGATCGAAGGTTGACTGGCCAACTTGTACCTGTTTATCCGCCTTCCCTTTTATTGAACATGGCTGTAAAACTTGCAATCATCCATTTTTCTCGCACGACTCCCATACTCAAGAAGGGTTGAAAGATGTTGGCCAGAGACTAAGCAATTTCCACCGTTACAAAACGCAACAACTAAGCAAACAGAAAATTTGATTGTTATTAACCTTTCAATTACCTCAACTCAATCTGTGTTTTTTTCCAGAACTCGACCGTGGAGTTGGCTGGTTGATTCTCACGATTCCAATTCGGGTTTTGCAGACATTTTCAATATTAGTCAACCCTCGTCGCTTGAGTCGGATAAATTACGTAAAATGTAAACAGAAATTCACCTGGGAATCGACGAATGGCCATGCCGCTTATTCCCCAATCATGTTGCTGATTGTGTTTTTTTCAGTGGAGTATGTCTGTCCTCAGATATTACGCAACCGCATCCTTTGTCTTTGGAGACCTCTCCTCTCTATAAGAGTTGGGCCTCTCTCACCGATTCCCTTCATTGTCTCTGCACGAAGCGTTGAATGGGGCAACCGGTGATTCTCGTGGTCAAAGACATTTTTTATCCTCTATTGGCAGCTTTCGGGGTGCCGGGTACGTGAGTGATCGTGACAAAAGTAAAAATCGGGCACTAACCCTTATAATTTTTTCAGGAATCATCAAAAATATTTCGTGTCCAGCAGAAAAATTTGATCTTTCGTAGAGCAATATTATAAATACTGTTTAGCCGCAGTGAGCAATATTGGAAAAAAATTATGCAGGAATGGCACAATGTCCGAGAATCATCAGAGGGTACGTTAAACAGGAGAGTGTAAGAGGATCACGAAATGTCCACTGCCAGAAATTAGTTACTATGTAATTCAGAAAAATTGCTTTCGTTGCAGCTGAATTATTACGAAAATATTCACTGCGGCTTCAAATATATTTATTGTGTAGTGCCATCGATTGCCTAGTCAACCATCTCAACAGGTAACGAAGTATCATGTGTTATTCGAATGACATTACCAATGAGAAACAGTGCTCAATAAAGGCACTTGATTGTGATGTTAAATATTTCAAAGCTGTTATATAAGGATGGTTGATTTCATTTTTTTTGAAGTTAAGATCAAAATAGCCAAAGTTTCTTTCAATTACTTGTAATCTTGTAGATTTGTGATCTTGGTCTTTTGGACTGTTGTGTTTCGGAGCCATACCATGTCCTGAAGAGAAACACTTCCCAGTCGTGTCGATAAAGCTGATATTGGTATCACCATCATTCTGAACGTTATTGCAATTTAAATACTGTAAAATTCACTGAGCCCTTTCCCTGGAGGTATGAGTTATCAGGATGTCATTGTAGCACCTTTAACATCGGAAAGCTGTCTCAAAGCCCTTGGTAGTATTTACCGTAAAGACCAGTAATTGAATTACTACGGCAAATATGCAGCCAACACCAGGGAGACAGACATAGCCTTCACTTTTCTTAATAGCGCTGATGCATACGGGAAATATAACATCCGCCTGTGGAGCATTGAAGCGATCCGGTTTGAATGAAGCTCCCAAAGACCAACACCCTTCGCAACGCAACAGTGGAGAACTGTAGTTCAATGCTTAGAGCACTCGCCTCGTAAGCAATAGGACTTCGGTTCGATTCCCGACAGTGCGAAACCTAAGGCAAGTTTCGTTAATCCATCAGCCTCTGTTCATCTATCAGTGAGTAGGAGCCCGGTTTCTAGTCGGTTTGCTGTTCCCTTTTTCGGCTTAATAATAATAAAATTAATCCTTGGATTTGGCATTGCGCTTTTCATGTTTCAAAGCGCTTCACATAGTATACAGTAAAGTGAATTGACGATATATATGTGGGCGAAACGCGGCAGCCGATTGCGCATAGCGGTGTCCCACAAACAGACGTGGATTGAAGTAACCAATAATATGATTTGATTTATTTTCTTGGCACAACTGAATGTCAAATATGTTTGCTCTGGTGAGTCAGAATTGCAACATGCTAGTTGATTGCAAAATTTAACATTTCAATATTATTCCGTTTTTCATAAAAGTGCCATAAAAAAGAAATGCTCATCTAATTGACTGAACTGTACGACTTTGATTAATGGAATACAACAACAACCTTCATGTAAATATGTATTTTTCAAGAATATTGAATATTTTCCGGAAATTGCCTTTTCATTAGGATGATCTGTGAAAAAACTATAGACAGTTAAATTTTCTACAAATTGCGAATAGATGAATTAACAAAGTTCACAATTTAATACAGATAAGATGAATGTCTTGAGTTAGTGTTCTGAGCGTCAGGTAGGTATGAGCACATTTGCTCGTTTTCCATCTGCACGTTACGGAAAAAAATCTTTGCCATGACCGGATCTCCTTCAGCATCAGGCTGACAGTACACAGACTAATCTTGTATACATTCTGCCAATACAGTGAAGGGCTGTGCCTTGAGCTTTCAAAGAACGTTCTTTTCAGGTTCCATTTTCAGGGTAAGATTCTTTCCAAGAAATATATTTCAAAAATGATAATTATATGTCATTCCATCGAAGTCTGACTGTGGGACAATGCTGCGTGCAATTGGTTGCCCTATTTCACTCAAAAGATATACAGCCGATTCTGCAACATTACATTCTTTGAATCGTTTTCGAAGGGCAGTATCATATGCGAGAAATATTATTAATAAGAAGCAATGACGGCTGGCCCATTGAATCGTGAATTCGGAGTCACTGATGTGGAACTTCAACACACAACATTCGGACAAGCAGCAGCTTATCATCAAATCAGCCAATGCCAACAAAAGAC
>NW_024705145.1:0-43531 GCF_018977255.1 Callorhinchus milii
TTGAATGAAGCTTTATTTGTAAATAAATGACGTTAAAAAAACACATGATCACAGCTGAGCCCAGTGTAGTTCAACACCCAAATATTGAATAGCAAAATGATAATATTATTGATATAACATAAATAATATACTTGTGTTCTACAATGATCAGTCTTCATTGTCAATCAATTTTCATCTTTGTCAGTTAGCCGGGACTGTGAGGTGGTTAAATACTCACATTACATCCTAGCCAATGAAGTGGTGCTATAATCGCTATTGTTTATCATAAACAATGCATTCCACTGCCTGCTCCTCCCCTTTTCCCCAACACCTCTCTACCACTCCTACCTTCCTGCAGTGGTATCATCGGCACAGGAGACTTGGACGTGGCTGGAATCCCAGGGCTGGTGGCCTCGCAGGCTCACTGTAGGCACAGAGGGTGCACCTCTACCTTCACAGTCAGTGAAGGTGGGAAGCTCTCGCTTAATTGGGGCAACAAGCAGCAGGGAGTGGGTAAGTGCGGCACAGGCTCGTTGTTCCTCAATCAGTATTGAACAATTTTGGATGTACCATATGTTGCAAGCAGATGCATAGCATAAAATAAGAATGGTGTTTACTGCATGTCAAAAAAATCCATTAAGGGATGGATTTAGATAGGAGCTTAAACTTCAGTCCTCAACCCACCATGGCGCAGGTTGTGTTTACAAATCATCAGGTCTGTGTGAAACAGGTATTGGCTTAATTTGCCTTGGAATTGTGTAGATGGTAAATTCAAAAAAGGCATGACTTATTTGGGTACGAAAAATTAGGCAAATGTGCAGTGCAGTAATACCTGAATATATTTATCGTTCATGCATTGTGCAGGATTTAGTGTTATAAATGAAATATTGAAAACATTGAAAACTAGCTTTTTGCCGTCCAAGGACGGATGTATATTGCAGTAAATCTGAAATATTCAATAGAAAAATTGTTCAGCCCATGATTATTAATGAGGGGGGTTTGCCCCATGTGGAGTGACGTCACCCACTAATGGTTATTGGGGAGGGGTGCGGCATGTAGAGTGACGTCACCCGCTCATGGTTATTAATGAGGGAGGGGTGCGGCATGTGGAGTGCGCGACCTTGTGCGTTAGTGTAAATTTCCGCACGGCATAGTAGGTAGATTATAGTAGGTAATTTAATCATACCTGAAGTGTACAGTAACTACATTGTTTTGCAGTGTTTTAACATTACTAGATTGGTAAAGACTTGTGGGTAGTTTGGAATGATCTTATGTTTGTGTATTTTTCGTGCTTGCACATGCCTGATTGTGGCTGCAGTGGCAGAGGAGGTGGTTACCACGGAAACTGATGCGGTGGATGCTGCCATACAGCAGGTGTCAGGGGTTGGAGGCCAGCGAGTCATCACCATCCTAGCGGATGGCGTTCAACTGGGCAACCTACAAGCGGCGCTTAGTGGAGGCAGCATGGGCCAGCCTATCTTGCTGGCCATGCACAATGGGCAGCAAGGTCAGGACTTGATGAAACAAATGCGATTAAACAAATTACCAAAAGATAGAATATTCTTAGATTTTTTTGTAAAGTCACGTAGGTAAAAACATTAAAAAGTAAATAAAATAAAATCACGACGTTTCAGAGGCAACACAAGCTTCCGTCTTCAGGTGGTACCGTCACAGCCACGACAGCTGTATCAAGTAAATGAGAGATTGCAGGAGCTACCACTCCGTTATATATAATGGTTGGAGAGGTGGTGAGGCAAGGGCCGCATACTTATTACGTGACTTACCGAAAAACCTAAGAATATGAATCATTGCAGTCACGAAAGCTTCAAATCTAAAAAGATAGAATGTTTTGATATATTAAAATGTAGTTTTGTTCTTGTGGACATGACACTGCTCAAATGTGCACGGATTAAAAATTGCTTCATGGATGTTTGTGGTGTATAAATACAAGCAGTGCACCTGGGAATTTATTTCCTGGAGTATAATACCTACTATCCCCCACCCATCATTAATAATCATGAGCAGGTGACGTCACTCCACATCGAACACCCCCCTCATTAATAATCATAAGGTGACGTCCTCCAAATGAACACTCCCCCCTATTCATAATAATTAGCGGTTGACGTCACTCCACATGGGGGCCAATGCGCCCCTCCTCGGCGTCAACTTACAACCCTCATTACAAAGCAGAACCCTCACATCATGCGATCTCCGTAATGCTATTGAGACATCAAGTAAAAAGGACGTCATGATGAACAAGGGATTATAACCTTAAAATGAAATAGGTCTGTGTCACCTCGCCCTTACAAATTGCACGTGTGTTTCATGCAATGAATATCACGTCGCGGTCTGCTTTTCGCTTGGAAGTTTCAGATTTACTGCAATATAACCCCTCCTTGGACGGCCAAAATGCTAGTCTTGCAATAATGTTGTAAAGTTTGACCTTAACTCAGGTGGGGAACCTATGGCTTGGCCTCAACTTCATCCTATACGGTCCCATGGTCATGAGGGCTGCCACTTGAAAATGCCTGCAAATATTTATTTGTCACTGCAAGCATCTTCGACACGAATTTGGTACTCGACGCCAATATTGAACGTGCTACACTTTATAAGTTTATCATGCTCAGTCACATCCGTCTTTGCAAGGGCTTTGTATTACAAAAGTGACTCCACTGTATATTTAATGTGTGACCGCCAATGTTCGCAAGTCCTATCCAGCCTTCAGTAAGTAAATGGTTCCTTACCCCTGCCTTCACACCTCGCACACTTGGGTGGTTGCAGTGTTGGCTGTCCCTGCGGGACACATGACAACGGAGACCACCAACGAACCATGTGAGGAGCGAGGAGCCACCGATCAAGAAATTGTGCACTACCCCTGTAAACAACCACAAAGCGGGCATTTCCAAGGCAAGGAGTGCAACAAGCAAACCATCCCATGTGACAATTACACATTCATCCCACAAGATAAACCGTAAAGACGCAAGCAGTTTTTTCCTCATTGATAAAATAAAGTTTGTAGCTTTGAAATAATGTTATCGATATGAAATTTTATTTGTACAATTTATTCAACGGAAGGTCCACAAGTGGTTAGACTTGTTTGGTAAACACATTATTTTGGAATAGAAGTATTTATGAACCTTAGTTTGAAAAACATTGTTATGACAGCTGGGGAAAAATAAAGATGGCTTGGTCTCTTCTTTAATTGCCTTCATAAGAGGCTCATGACGAATTTACCAGGCTTTAATCTTGCAGTGAATGCAATAGATAGAGAATAAACATCTTGGGTATAAGTGGGCGTATATTTACATGGGAGCCATTCTGCAACAATCATGTGTTCCATTTCACCCTCTATGCTGGTTGTTTCACCATTTTGAGTGTGTGAGCAATTGCACATACTTAATTGGGGAAGAGCTTCCAGGTCGCATTTGATGGGGGCAATGAAGGGGCCATCATTCTTACAACACAATATGTTGTTGTTAGCTCATCTTCACCCACATTGCTGTTTGACATTTAAAACTATTCCTTTCACTCTTTACAGATCACTTACACTCTTTGGAATTCAGAATCAAATTCCAGTATATACAAGTTGTTCCTTAGTCCTTTGTCAGTGAAATTGTGGATATTGATAAAAAACATTGTGTATTTGAGCCTGTAACAATGCATCAAGTCATTGTTAAAACTATTATGAATTCACGTAGGTTTTCGTGACCAATATGATTAATAGATTTTTGGGTCAGATTGTTAGTAATATCGCCATGTGTGTCATACACTCTACACAACCAAATACCTAAGTCACGTGAACAAACGTGCAAATTTATTATTGCTTTAGCACACCCATACATGCTTCGTGTTATGTCAACCATATAATGTACCCGTATTCTTGTACAGGGAAACGGTTTTTTTTTGTGTCGCCTTATGGTGGAACTTTGTGGGATGAACGCTGAGATTTATAAGGGCACGGGGTGACCAATCAGGTCTGAATTGGTCTGTCATAGGTAGGCACCCCTGTGTTGGAGAGCAATCCACAACATTTAACAAGTTGGGAATACTTTTTCTAGTAGTTGCAGCCAGCATCATGAGCCATTTGCCAGAATTGTGAAAATGTCCCTCCAGCCTTGGGTCTAAGTTAGGTCATGTGAAATTATCGAGATGCCCCATAAGAGAGCTGGAAGCAGCGGGAAGTCGTGTATTAGCACGTCTGGCTTCGTACGGTGCGAACTACATACATACATGTGTGTAGAGGTTAATATAGTTGCATAGAATGTTTTTAGAGAAAACTTTACACTAATGTGAATGTGAAAATATTTGTGGCGATACAGGTTGGTTATAGGTAGTTATACAAAATGCTTAGTGTTATACTAATATGGTGTTAGTTTCATTTGCTCTAAATACACTTTTGTTGAGGTTGTGATGTGCTTTCTTAATTAATTTCCAAGCCACACGCAACCTCTAACTGCAGGTTGGTTGAACTGATATTTATTCCTCTTAATTTAAACAGATTCTATAATTAGTCTTGGTCAATAGCATTATGAAAATCAATCGAATGTCCTTTTTTGCAATGCACGTCCTGCATAGCCGAAAATTTCTTTGTCTGTTTGATGTTCCTTTTATGTTCTTTCCTCTGTCTGGCCAACATCGCATTTACCATATATGCATTCATCCGGTGAACTTTTGTTTTTTTGAGCGTTTATCTTTAGCACCAGTGCCAAATATTTCTGATTTTTTTTTTTTTCTCCGTAAAATCTCGCAATTTACACAGTTACTCCTGCAATATTATGGGAGTTGATTTATTTATTATGTTTCTACTCCATTGTTGAGTATATTATTTGCTTTTTACACTTAATGATCTTTTAATCATATATTATTGTATTTTGCGTTTTGACATGTTTAATCTCGTTTATCATCAGATGCTGTTTGCCCAGTGTATGGGTGTCTTGATGGGAGAATTTGTTTTGTGGTTGATGGTGTCAGTGTGCATTTTTGGGTTGTGTCCAATCAGAATATCCAGGAATGGGGGGTTTCCCTGCACTCCATGGTAAACTTAAAGGACAGATTTAGGTAATTTAGGAATTCAGTGTTTTTATACTATGTGGCCAGACAGCAGGTGTGACATCCAAATATCTAAAATTAATGCGAGGTTTTTAGTGCACTGAATCTAGCGCTTGTGTTTTATAGGTTTCCACGTATAGATTTAGCAATAACAGATACCAGAGAACCCATCTCCACTCCTTTTTTTTGTAACAGAAAATTTCTCCAAAAAATTAATATTTAAGCAGTGTTCAACCAATGGTGGGATGTATTTAGATAATCTTTGAAAAATCACGTAACTAATCACATTCTCAGTAGGGTTAGTACAATAGCTTCCATGATGTTAATAAGTTTTCAGAGTTAAGGTATGAGGAGGTGTTTTGATGCCATTGGTTTTATAAATATTGTTTCTTATTGGGAATTGATGATTGCTATTGTCTTAAGTTCAAATTGATTGGTCGAGTATCCTGTTTAATTGTAAGGTAGGTACCCTCATTCATTTAATCTGATTGTTATCAAACACAAACAATTTACTGTATTACTTACATGTAGCAAATGGTATTTACTTATACTGAAGCCAACAGCATAACATAAATAATTTAATGTAAGTAGTTGACTTACTAACCTATGTCACCAAAAATATATATTAAATTAAACACATTGTAATTTCACACGGTATAATGAATACAAATGCATTAACCTCAATACATTAACATCAAACTGATTCTTTCTGAAATTTAACACAGGCTTTTGCGACTAATATCATCCTAAAGTTTTTTGGTTAGATCGCGTAAATATATATAAATGTGTCGTTAAAACCCGCCACCACTCAGATTGTAAATGTTTGTGGCTTGGCTCTAACACACCGGTGTGGTGTACTAGTGACGAATTGGCATATTCTGTTTATGTGACAACCCTTATTAATTGGCTGTGTCGGGTGGTGGCGGGTTAAGCGACACATTTATATATTTACGCGATCTAAGCCAAAAAACAGGTATGGACTTTCTGACATTATGCCCCCTTTAAGGCCCCAGACTTAACCATGTTGTAACTGATAGTTGAAAGTCTTTCCAAATTGTTCACTCTTGTGGTTTGCTGTCCACAACCTATGGCTATCCTAAAGTAATAATAAATTGGCACATTTATTCACGTGACAATTTTATTTAATTGGGCTGTCAGGTGCGGGAGGGTTTGACACATTGCCTTCTGATATGATCTGACCCAAACATAAGTCATGAATAATGATTGATTATTCGTGCAATGTGATTTGATTTTTATATATGTTCATGTATTTGGTTCATAAAAATCTTGCAGCTGTTAGTGGTGCTACATTCACCACAGACAAATAAAATCAGCCTATTGAATGAAATTACGACCTCAAATTTCAGCCTTTCATTAAATCACGTTGGGGTGGTGGATCACCTATGTTCATTGTCTTTAAACCTGTTAAAATAATAAATAAATAAGCTGTGTGTGTGAGAAGAAACATGGACCGGTACTTTATAACCACTGTATGGCTGTGCTGGGCAATGTTACCCTATTCTGAAGTGATGGCATCTCTGTGAATCGTTCCATGCTGACCTCTCCTTTCCCACATCAATCTCTTGAGCAGAGTGTCAAGAAGGTGGCTGAGATGGAGCATGGAGGTTCCAGTGGGGCCATGCAACCAAGCCTGGACAAAGAGCTGCTGCAGAAACAGCTAGCGGAGGCTAACCGTAAAGCACAGGAGTTCGTCAACAGCTGTTGGAGAAAGAACAGGAGCAGATGCATACCGTGCCAAGCTGGAGGCCATGGCGAATGTGCATAATGGAAAAGGTGTGGAAAGCGCACCCACCGCAAACAAGGTAGCTACTGCTACTCCTTCCCCAACCACTGCCTCAAATTCCATCCCTACCAGTAGCTGTGAGGCGGTCATCTTGCAGAATGTGGTGCAGGTGACGGTGGAGGATGAGGAACCAGTTTCCCTGGAAGATATGGAAACTAATCCGGTTGATAATCTTGAACCGGTCACGGTGGAGAGCATGGAACCAGTTACTGTAGAGAAGGTGAACCTGACACGGTAGTTGATGTGGAATCGATTACTGTGTTGACAGTAGAAGCAGACTCTGCAGAGAGCCTGGAAGCAGACATTTTAGAGAATGTGGAACCGGTCACTGTGGAGAATCTTGACCCAGTCCTGGAGGAGAGTATGAAACCAGAGTCGACTGAAAATGTGGAACTGGTTGTTGAGGATAATGAGGAACAGGATCCAGTCTTGATGGAGAACATGGAACCAGTTGCTGTAGAAGATGTGAAACCACTTACTATAGAGAGCGTGGAATCTGTCGCCGTGGAAAGTGTGGAATCTGTCGCCATGGAAAGTGTGGAATCTGTCGCCGTGGAAAGTGTGGAATCGGTAACCCTGGAAAGTATCGAATCCTCACCATTGAGAGCATGGAACCAGTAATAGAGAGTGTGGAATCGGTCACTTTGAAGGGGTGGAAGCTGTTAACGTTGAGGGCGTGGAACCAATTACTTTGGAGGAAGCACCGGTTGTGCTGATGACGATGGAGGAGCCTGCTGTGACGGTGACGCAAGAGAGAGGAGCCGAGGAACAAGGAGACTCTAGAGGCATGTGGTGACATAGCCCCACAGCAATATGAGGCCACCCAGACAGAGTCTGAAGTTGCTGGGAAAGGCAGTAATGAAGACGGGCAGGCGTACGAGGGAGCAGTGGACATTAAGACTGACCCTGAGACCGAGGAAACAATGGACACCACCACGGCCATGCTGGTGGTTGTGGAAGAGGCCACTGTTAATCTAGAAGCCATCACAGTCGTCAAAGAATAAAGTCCCATTTTATATTTTTACAGCTACGAATATATATACAGGACACTTTTTTATGTTCTTATCGACCTGAGAACAAGTGAGTTGGCAATTGGTGATTTACAGGTGGTACGGCCAGATGGTTGACATGCCGGTTTGATTCAGTCACTGCAGTGATGCATGCTGCTTTTGAGACTCATGATAGAACTACCATGAATTATACCATATGCTGCAGGTCTTGGATCAAATCAGTTTTTTAAAGGAGACTGCAAAATGGTTGAGAAAATAATGACATGATACACATCAAAGTCCTTCAGTTGTCTTTGTTTTAATTGCAGAATTAAAAAGTTTAGTTCCATGACAGGTTCTAGTGTACATTGATGAAAACATCAATTATTGTGAGCCCCACCGTGCCTTAAACACATGCCACATGTATGCGCTTACAATGTGTTTTTCATACTTTTGTTTCAGATTTAATTTCTTCCACTGAAGCACTACAAGTGCTACTTACAATAAATATATAAGGTATATTATGCTACAGAACTGATTTTGATGAAATTGCATTATAAACACCATTTTGAGATCCAAGACTGTCGTATGTAAACCTGGTTATGTGCAACCTCCAATGAAAATATCACCAAAAAAACCACATTGCTGTATCACAACTTCCATTCAGACTGGAGCAACTTTTTACTCGACTCGGTTATCCACCGTGCAATTCGCACAGGCTTAAAAGAGAATTACATAACGCTTAATTTATGGAGAAAGCCTGTAAAAACAGGTGAGTTTTAAGACATTATTTAAAAAGTGTAACACTCAGATTCCCTAATGGACTGAGGAGGAGAATTCCACAATCGTGGAGCCTGGCTGCAAAAATCTCCATCTCCATAGAACAAAGTCTGGTCTGTGGAATAATGAGTAGACCAGAATTAGCAGATCTAAGTTTTTGCAGTGAAATATTAAACGTGAGCAATTCATTCAAGGCCTTAAACATGAGAAGAATCTCAAAGTCGATTCTGTAATTTACAAAGGGCCAGTACAGTGAGGACAATGTGAGTAATATGGTATATCTGAACTATAAGTGGCAGCATCAATCCCCTGACAATCAACGGTCGCTGTTAATCTGCTGCAGCCAAGAGGCACCTTCACCTAGCAGGCACCCTTATAAAGAGAACCTGCTAGGCTGGGTCAACCTTATATAATCACATCACATGTCCAAATATGAGAGTTCGTGCATTAGGCAGCAAACCACGTGTCACTTTCTCAGAGTAGTCTTTGGATAGACAAAGTATCCTAGAACAGCCTTCATAACTTGGTTTAATGTGAACATGGTAAGACTTTACTATTGTGTCCAGGTGTTCTTGTAGCAGTGATGTCACAAATGTTAGCACTGGTAATACAAATATTAAACACTCCTACGAAAACTTATGTACAAATTAGAATGCTAAATCCTGCTATTTTGTTTCAAAAAACAAAACCTTTGTAATGTGTTACTCCCGTGATGTAATGAAATGGCATAATTATGACCTCATTCAATAGTTTAAAATTGCAAAACAGGTTTACTTGTATGCATATTTATATAAACAATCCCATCAAATTTCATCTGAGTTCCGTGAACTTAAATTGTGGGGCTCTGAAATGTTCACGCCGTAACAGGTCTTGTTTATGATATTCCCCATTCCTTCCTTACTGAAAAGACCATCTCTAAGTCTCCACTCGGTTTAATAATTCAGTTTTTATTTTACAAACATATCCTAATGTGCCCATAATGTACGATTCATTGAGCTACTAGTTATTTCATCTTCCATGTTTGCACCTTCCTAAATGCAAGTTGGTCTTATGCGTTGTCATGAGTCTTAATATAATATGTACAATGGCTTCGTACATAATTGAATGTGGTCAGTGCTGGACATAGAGGTGGGCTTTCGTCGCTACATTGTGAATTCAGCCTAGCAATGCTACATCTACACCTTTACCTTTTGAGCACGTGGCATTCAACTTTAGAACATAAACCAGCCTGGAACATTATGTTGATTTATCACTGCCTTCTCCACATCACCATCATTGCTTACATTTATAGAGCGCCTTTAACCAGCAGGGTGAGTTGCTTTACGACGTTACGTGGTAATTGAGTACTCCCGTATTCCAGAGTGGTGTGTTTTCCAGTGATTTTTTTTTTAGGTTTATGGTTTTCATAGCCAAATGCAGTGGTGTCTTCACCAGTGTTTGACTCGGCTACAAAAAAACTTCCAACAAGAACATGTTTTTTATTGTTTGATAATGTAGCTACTTTATTCATTTATCAATGTATCGTGTATTACATTTCTTACTTGGAGTCATTACATGTTGGTTATTCTCGTGTATCTTTTATTTTTCTAATTTGGTCGTCCATGTATAGTTTGGACCAAAATTTGTATTTGTCAATTGAGCAGCATATTGTGGTGCTTGTTACATAATCAAATGACACCTCTCCCTACCCCACTCCCAAAATAAGCTGATATGTTAACTTTAGGTCACTAGTTGCGATTAGGATTTTTTGGCATGTACCTTGAGTTATCATATATAAACAGTTTTTTTTTTACAAGTAATGTTGCTGTTAATTCAGGATGCATCCATCACATGCTTGAGAACATTTAAGAAATACATAGATAAAATGAATGGCTGTTGAACCACAGGTTTGGTAAATCAAGGGTTGGTTATATATGCAAACTATTTCAATCTGAAATGTCTTTCAACGGCCCTTAAAGGTTCGAAATGTATACATCTGTAAAATGTTCAAGCATGTACAATCTGCTGGAAAGTGGAATACTACATTTCTTGCAGACATGTTTGTAATGTCTCACGTGACGCCATACACCTCCCTCTCAACTTTGAAAAGGAATTACGAGGGCATGAGAAAGGCGAGGCTGTAAGTCACATTGAAACTGCATATTAACTGTAGCGAGGAGTGGTGTTAAAGAGGATGCATCATGTTGTAATTTGAAATACAGCCTATCCATACAATTAGAATTGATCCTGTTTTGTATTATTTGTATTCTTTTATTGTCGTATAGTTTTATTCTCTTGGACTAAATGTAACAGCATATCATATGCATAGTAATTTTATAAATCGCAGCTAACCAACTGGGCAAGTGCCCAATTTGATGCATGTATGATGAGCATAAGTATATATTAGAATGTATCCATCATTACATGCCTGCTAGAAACTAAATGCCAATTGGATGCAAGCTTTCACTGACATTCAAAAGTCTACTGCCATGCTTATCCCGCCAAACGCTTGAAAATCAGTTTTCCAATAGTGGTTTAAAGGTTTCACAAGCCTTGAGTCTCTTCTGTATTCATGTTAGAACCACTTTACACACGAAATAAGGCTACCCAAAACACCAATAACTCTTGTAACTTCTAGGCTGTCTGTCCAGGATGCCGATTTGAGGTTGAAAAAAAAACCTTTCGACTGGATTGAAGCACAGCTGTTGCATCCTAATGTAGTCACTGCAGTGGCATTCACATTTTTGGAAGTGGCATTACTAGATTACCTGGGCAACGTACCTGAAAGTCACTTCTCAGTCCCTTCTCATAAGCAAAGTTTCAAACTCGTGTTGTACAGCGCAGGACTAGCATATAGGTTATTTGGATTGCCTCTACATGTTCTGGTGCTTTTGTGGTTAAGTAGGTTGGGTTAGGAGATGAGAATCAATGACCATTTTTAATTTTTGAAATTTGTCTTACAGATTAACACATTTTACACCGAGAAAATAAATGTGACTATATTACATCCGGAATGTATAATAAACTCGGCACTCTTAAACAGATAAATACAGCATAACACGTTCCTTCGGAGTGGGCAGGTAGGAACTTGGTTGGACAGCGCATTTGTGCTCGACAGAGCTCGTGGTCACGTGACGCACTTCAACCAATCCGGGAGCGTACATGTTTGGGAGGGGCTATGCACGACAGACAAATAATCCTTGGTGGGCAGTGTGGAACTGTTGTTCCTACCTGTAATAAAACTGAGATTACCAATGGGAAAAAAATGCGTAAGTCATTGTGACAACTAACAATTCCTCATGATAGATGCTTCACACATAGATAACCTGCAACTGCAAATCCTCAAAGCACAATACATTGACTTGTGCCACTCCTTATGCCAACTTGTCTCTTTCTCATTCTGGAGCAGATAGACAAGCATTTGTATATATGACAGCGATGTCCAATGTTCTGTAATTGCAGCCCCACCTCAAACCGGCTTCCCATGTCAGTGAATTGTGTCAACCTTGGTGGGCACTTGGCAGATGCTGATGACGGTGTGAAGGCATGAACTGGTCGGGGCAATTCCCTGTGAGCTCACGAGGTCATCGCTGTTGACTATTGGGCAGTGTTTTGTACATTGTATAATACGCTTTCCAGCAATTTCACAAATAAAATTTCGTAACAAAGGTCATGCACCTCTTTCATATGCCAGTCTGCGTGTCTGTTTATGTACCTGCTTTAATGGACTAGTCAGCTATTCAGAAAATATTACTGGTAGATGTATTTACTGACAAAAGGTTGGTAACAAGTCTGGATAATTATGATGTGCTAAATCCAAATGTTGTTTCTAGACCGTTTTGTAATCAGGCTTCTACAATGGGAACAGTTTAAAAAGACAATTTGCTTTTAAGTGTAAAGTGCTTATTCATTTTGGATGAACATAATTTAGGCTCTTAGCTGTAGGAATTAATAAATGATCAACTAATATGCTCAACCTCATTTATTAGCCTTCAGAATTTGTATAAATTTTAAGGGTTAGTCGACATGGTGGGGAGGGGCTGGTGGGGGGTGGGATGAGTGGGGAGGGGCTGGTCACCCCATGGTGCCCTTATAAAACTTAACGTTTAACCTACTCAGGCCGGCTTGTGCCCGCCCTCAGTCGGGCATATTTGCGGAATACACCACGCCGCCGTTGACCCTGCCCATTGACCGAGCAACCCAACGTTCCTACCAGCTCCCTCCGCAGGAATGTGTTATTGGACTTGGACTGATCTTGTCTGGAAAGTGGTGTCTAGCAGTAAGAGCTATTTGTGCTTATGCACCACTGCCAATGCAGAATCACCATATAACGTGTTTAATGTGAAACAGCGCTTGTGGGTCGTTTCTGGTGGCTACAAGTGTGACCAAAATGACATGTGCTTTGCGAGTGCTCTGGACCTCTGGCAAACTACATATCTAATAAATAATTATGCACCTTTCTTGAGTCCAGATCACCACTGTCCAAGGTGTATTTGAAGTTTGAATGTTGAACTTATTTTACACCGAATGCAGTCGAACGTGCTAATCAGAGTTGCGGGGAAGGACAAACTAAAAGCCGTTCTAAAGAAATTAATTTTCAATCTAAATTTAAAAGTGCATCGCTCCAGTAGCTTCCTATTATCGGAAGGAAGAGCTTTCCAGACGGTCACTAAGCGCATCTGAAAGTCCGTATGTAGCGAACGTCTTTGTTCGATGGCCAGCCAAAAACCGCTGCGAAACTGGAGTTTGCATGATGGTTTACGCTCCCTGAGATCAGAAAGGTATTGTGGTTCATTCGTGGCAAGCAATTTATGTGCAATGAGTGCGACCTTGTATATTCGTTCGGCCAAAGTGGAGGATGTAGCTAAAAATCATTCCATGCAGTCCTTCACGGTCTCGCAATGTAACAATTCATCTATTACCTGCACGCGCTAATTTCACCACTCCCATCTCCTCGGTGGACATCCTTGCTTTCAAGTTACCAAAGAATAATTGAATTATTCATCTCGTGTTCTTGTTAATGTATAAGCTATTATAGACATGCAGACAAGGAAATTTGTTCGGGTAGGATATAACACGCGGCATTCTGTCCAGGCCCCATGCAATATCCGCCATGCCATATACTTTTAAATCTTAAAACCTGAAGCCAGTTTATGAACTCCCCTACCTATTCACAAGTAAAATAACTTGGGCTGACTTCAATAAAAGATCAGTGGTTTTTTTTCTGAACATAATTCTTCAAAATGGCAGATATAATTTCTATAGGTTACCATATCTTGCCTTCTAGACTACCTAGGGGGCTGGTTTTGGTGTAAATCCCCAGGTATTTGGGTTTTAGAGTTCACATTTTACATTTATTTTAAGCTACCAGCATTTCATTTATGTTTAAGAAGATGGACATCAAGTATGTCAATCCCGGATATCACGGACTGCTCTAGCTTATCAGGTATTATTTATTTTGAATTGAGAAGTGATTATTTTAGCATCAAACACTTGATAAAAAATTATCGGGACGAACTTTTAATAAAGATAGTGTGTGATACGAGATTTTATAAACACGTTTGATTTACACCGTTGTCAATGACAGCGGTGTAATCAAATGTTTTTTGCTGAAAGAGCATGGTGAAAAGAGAACATTGGTTTGCTCATCAAACTGCACCACTTAACATTCTCATCTAAGCTCAGCCCTGGGATGCTGGCTAACTTGATGCTGCAACATCCGCAGCTGATATACTCTGTGATACATTGAGAAATATTGATTTTGAGCTTGATTGTGATGTGCAGGAGCTGAACAAAGTGAGGAGCCCAACAAACATTCCCAAACTGCTGACACTTTTGGCATCACAACCCAATATGAGCCAAACTTCAAACAGTCACGAACGATATTGAATGCGTTGCGGATGACTCCAGCATTACTTTTGACGATTTTGAGACTTGCTGTTCAACTGTTCTCATCTTCATTTGTTCTCTTTATCTTGAACTGCGACAACAAGTAGTTGCACCTTCACATAATGGTTGGGTGAACTGTGTACGACAAATAGCTCATCACATCAATGAACCATGGTGCATTGTCAGCTACAACGATGTGTTGCAGTCCCGAGACCTCTCACCATATGCTGCGCAGGCTCATGAACCAGTGAACGCACAATGCAAGTGTAAGCTAACGATGCCAACGTGCACAGATTATTGTTAATGCGCCAAATATCATTGTAAAAACCGATGAGTAAAGGTTGGTGGGTGTGTACACAGAGTGCCCCTATCTTGAGCCACGTGCCTTCTCTCGCAAGGAGGGTTTGGTTAAGGATGCATGTCTCTAGATCATTCGCTGCGTCTCTTCAGTCGCAATAAAAGGGCGGTTGTGCACACTGTCGAGAATCTTAGAGACCAACCCGGTCCATACAAAACGTGCTCGTTTGTAAATCTAGTCACTCGACAACCGATAGCCACTCATTCCATTAGAGGCATTCACCCAGCCATCCAGTCAATAGTTAACCAGAGAGTGAGTCCTGCGGACGGTGTAGCTGCGACCCAGTCAGTCGAACTGCGACTCAGCGGGCAATTTGCTCATTCATCTGAGTGGTCACACGCAACGCCAGAAGAGCCATGGACGCCACCGATTACCAGACTCGAGGTGAGTGCTAACTAATTGCATGTGGAATTGGTAATTGCTCAATATGTGGTTGGTAGCTTCAGATACAATTCAATTGAAGACTCACCTCTTGAGAACTGCTTGCTGAGATAATGTGTTGATATTCCCCCTCACCTCCGATTTGCACGGTTGGCTACGTACGGTGCGAAATAAGTTCAATATACATACGAGGGGCTGCCTTGGCAGTGGTGGTAAAACACTGGCTCAAATGAATCCTGACAGCTGGAGTCACGTTGAGAATAAAAATAAAACTTTGTAACGAATGTTAAACATTTTAGGCGTTTTTTTCTTGACATATTCATGCGCATCGCCCCGTAGCTTGTACAGCGTCATGATATCCATGCAGTCGCTCTAAGATGCGCTATGAATTGAAAATATTGCAGTGTAAAATAAAGTGTATCAAACAAATGTCGTTTGCGGGTGATTCATGAGTATATGCACACACTGACGGTAAGCTAACGCTTAAGCCACGATCCACTTTGTAGGAAAGTGTTTAATTATTAGAAATAATTAGTTGATGTTATAGTTTTTTTCGTATTGTTTTGGTGCTCTTTCCCTGCACATTGTGGACATTTCAGCATTCTCAATACATTTCATTTAATGTATTAGGTATAGCCCTATGAGCCATGCGGCTCTTGAATCGGGTGCAACCGCAACAAACAAAAACATGAACAAGAAACATCTTAAAGTGACTACGCGCAACAGAAAAATTCAGGAAAAAACCGCAAAGTCTTCCAGAAAAAGCACCGTACATCAACGCTGTGTGCAAAAATCTCAGTGGGATACAAGTCAAAGAATAACAACCATAAGACAATTTAGATTAAATCAGTCTAACTCTGTACTACAACAAAAAAATATGGCTAAACCAAAACTTTTCGAAATCACCAAAATAAAGCTATAAAAACAATGTAAGTGATCATAGGAACTGTGATTCAAATTTAACAATAAACGATATCCATAACATGTACGACCAAACTTTGCAGCCATAGCTGGCAGCATGAGTCACTCCATAATACAATTGCTAGCACAATGTAGATTTGTAATGCCAAAGTCTAAATGCAAACACATTCGCTATACGCTGTACAATGGAAGATGTTGGACACACACCCAGATACTGTAATTTGGCTAAAAGTGTATTTTTCAAATGTATTGGAGAGCGGAGGAATGAGGCATAGAATGTCCAAGGGAAAAATCAGATAAAATGAAAGCATTGTAAATATATTTAGGCATCGGGTAGAATACTGCCACTCTGAAAGCGCACAATTTCCTTACATGTCGAATGCCAAGTCGGGTGAATCCTGATTAGTTCTTGAATGGGAGACTGCCCAAGGATATACCACGTGTTGTAGAGTTCGAGAATTCGTGGTAACCAAAGTAGCGGAAAGGCAACAGTCGCTTCTCTAATCCATCTCTTGCGGAGCTTTGATCGTTAACTAATCATATGCGTGCAGGGGTTTTCCCTGAGCCACTCTGGCTATCTCCCAAAAGAAGCCAAACGGATTTAGGCAAATATCCCCAATGCAGCAGGGCCCTCCCGTAAATACGAGGAAATAGAGGGGGGTATAATTATATATTTTAAATGTTGTTGGTTAATACAGGTGAAACCCTCATTGACGCTGGCTCTTTATTTTAAAGGATGATCAGCGAAACAGTTAATATAAACTTCAACGGGCAAAAGGGTTTTTGTTTAACCTGCCCAAATGTTTAACATTTACTCCATTAATTCGTGGGCTTGCGGGGGATCGATACATCCCAAAAGTTCAACCAGAGTTTGCCTCGTTTCACCGTCGCAACGCTTCACCCAACGTTCCACTCACCTTGCATCACCTCGTGCAACCGACTCGTCTCTATCTGCTGTATGCATCATCATCGTCATTTACTGCTGTTGTGTTGGCGTTAGCGCGTTGGGCATATGATTATTAACACCTATGTTTTAAAGACAACCGAAGTAGTCCCTGATACCATAGTAGAGTCAACAACGTTGTGTTGTTTTTTTGTAGTCAATAATAACGTCCAGCCCATTGCCAATCCACCTATGTTTTAAAGACAACCGAAGTAGTCCCTGATACCATAGTAGAGTCAACGACGTTGTGTTGTTATTTTTTTTGTAGTCAATAATAACGTCCAGCCCTTTGCCAATCCACTGCTGGATGAAGACACCTTCTTAAGTCAGCAATGCGCTTTACGCGCGCGTGTAGAGCACCCTCGTTGGGCAGTTCGTGGCTTCGAGGTTGAGGACGCAACGACGTCCAACGCGGCTTTTTCTTTCTGAGGTCACAACGCACGCAGGTGAATTCATTGAGAAACTAGAAATCGCAGACAAAGGGCTCAAAATTCACCATCAGCGCGTTCTTTAGCAGGCGGGCCGCATGGACAGCCCACCACGCAGCTTCCCAGGAGAACCGGTCTGGTGGGAGGCGAGGACTGGTGCAGCATTGTCACCAGACGCTGCCTCTGTGGTCCAATTGTTAATTGAAAATCCACCCACACACATTATCTTACCTGCGACAGGAAACCCAGAGGTCACTCCGTGGTGCCCTTATAAAACTCAACGTTTAACCTACTCACGCCGGCTTGTGCCCGCCCTCACAGTCGGGCATATTTGCGGAATACACCACGCCGCCGTTGACCCTGGAAATTGACCGAGCAACCCAACGTTCCTACCAGCTCCCTCCGCAGGAATGTGTTCTCCGCAACACTTCACCAGTTCTCTCAATGGTTGCAGGGACGTTTCCAGATTAACAGGCGCTTTAGCAAAACACAGGAAGCACAGATAATTTACACTCATAGATGCGGTCTTCATACTGTACGACCTGGACGTGGAAGCTGACGCGTGGCCTTGCTGCCTCCTTTGGGCCGGAAGCTGCATCGCCACCTTCCTGGATGGGCCTTGATTCTGATGCTCTTTGTATGTAGAACTTCTTTAGCACCATATGTAGCCAAACGTGCTAATCCGAGGTGCCCAATTTGTCATCTCACTCTCGCTGTTTACGAAAACAAGTGAACAAACATCGTCTTAGGGGCCGTCCATAAATGACTTCACGCGATTTTGGACGATTTTTGACCCCCCCCCCCTCGTCACACGGCGTCACAAAAAGTCAGACCCCCCCCCTCAAATATGACGTCACAAAGCTCTGCCCCCCCAAAACCATATTTCCATTTTGAAAATAAAACATGCTTCAAATCACTTTAAACTATTGTCATTGTAGTGCGTATTTAATGTGGCGCAGCACTCTGATGTTGTAGGAGAAAACATTTATTAAAAAGTCTTTAATTAAGTAGAACGTGTTGTCTATATTTAAAGTTGCGCATTTTTATGTGACGTCACATCTCTCACCCTCCCCCCTCGTTACACATCGTCACAAATGTCTGACCCCCCCCCCAGGTTGCTGACGTCATTTATGGACGGCCCCTTAACAATCGTACGGTTTCAGTCACTTATTTCAGGTACACGGAATAGGCAACTGACTTCAATGTCTGTCATTCATAATTTTATTTTAGGGTCGGATCACTTGAGTAAAGTGCCACAATGTGTGTCGTGCACTCTCCAACCGACACAGACAAATACATCACGTCACGTGAACAAACGTGGTAGTGTATTATTGCTTCAGCAACAATAATAAAGGAACATCAAATATCAAATACTCACAAACAAAATAAACTTGTTTCTAACGAGCAGACACATGAGATTGCCTCGTGGCGACATGAGAAGGGGTGGGTTTTATCACACGGCAGACTGCTTACCATTTCACTGCACTTGCTGGATAATGCTGATTAATAATATGTTGTGAATGCTGAAGCTGTTAATACACGTGTGTTATTAGTGCTGATGACGTTTTAATAGATGATTACAAATGACATTGTTTGGGAAATTTTTTTTTATTTTTTGCCCGGAGTGGGGGCGCATAATATAATGATAACAATGCTCTTTATTAAGGTAGGTTCATTTTTTCTCAATACTCAGTTTTTCAGTTTGGCCACGCATTGGGATGTTTGGCCAAATTCATTAACTGAGCGTTGTCATTTGGAGAAAAAAAGTGTAGTCCCTGGAAAAAATCCACACATACGAGGGGGTAACGCTCAAGGCTGCACAGAAGATTCAAGAATTAATTGCTGTGAGGTGGCCATCGCCTAGTGGAACAGGCAGGTGATCTCCTGGTCACCTGCTTGGTTTCCCATAATTGATGAGGTTGAGCACATTGAGGGTATGTATGTGTATGTTGAATTTATTTCGCTCCATATGTAGCCAAACGTGCTAATCGGAGATACGGGAAAGGGTGGTTTGATCATAGTTGGAACCACCCACTCTTTATCCCACCTGTCACTGACGGTGCCGCGCAGGTAAGGAGCTGGTGGACTACATCACCGCGTACCTGCTTGGAGTACGTGAGCGGTCCGTGAACCCATCCGTGCGGCCCGGCTACTTGCGTCCCCTGCTGCCCGCCGGCCCCCCGCAGCAAGGAGAGCCCTGGGAGAGAATCTTTGAGGACGTGGAGCGGCTCATCATGCCTGGGGTAACATGGCCAGCCACACAAACACGGATAAGACAGGCGTAGGAATAGAGGGAAATATTAGAATTGAGAGCGCTCACAATTGAATAGCTTTGGGGGGGGGGGTCAAAGATTCAGTATCGGGTCAGGCCATGGCTCAGCTCAGGTATTTCGCTCGTCGGTACAACGTGGGAAGGGAAATGCACACACTTATATTGTTGTACTGTACCATGCTCCAAAATCTACGCCCTACACTCTCACCATCAGAAGGGTCCTGCATTGGGAGGGTTTTGAGTGGTTTGTATTTGAATGCAGGGAATGTAAATAGAAACAAATCAAAATATTTCGGCGCCAACCTGTCGATGTTTATGTTTAATCTTTATTTAAACCCCTTTGTAACTTTGTCACCTTACGTAGCTGTGCATGTAGTTCGATTATAATAGAACTTCCCTAAAGTACCACAAACACATTTTTCCCATGTGATGCACATATTCAGTTTTTTTTCTATGAAGCACCGTGAAACGTTATATAAATCTAAATATTATTCCATTGTAGTGAATTGCATATACAAAGCTTGTGCCGTAACGCGAATAGATCACAATTGGAAGGTGTCAAGTTCAAATCCTGGTTGGGGGGATTGACTCAGTTCACCATCCCTCCAGGGTCGATAACATAAATATAACTCTTTGAGGAAGTTAACAGTGGTGGTCTTATGGATAGACTCATAAGATCACTCCCACGTTGTTGACTTCACTACTCCCACTGATGTGCTGTGCCCACAGATCGTGCACTGGCAGAGCCCACACATGCACGGGTACTACCCGGCACTCAACTCGTACCCCTCGCTCTTGGAGACATGCTCGCCAATGCGATCAACTCCATCGGCTTCACATGGGTACGTGCCAATATTCTTGTGGTTTCTGCAACGCTGCCGTTTGCTTCTATCTGGAACGTCACGGTATAGCACTACCGAGTGGCGCTGTTTTATAAGACCACGCCTTGCTGATAAGACCAGGGAAAACCAATCCCTGATTAACCGTTTTCAATTAATGGCTATGGTTTACAAGCCCAGTGATGATGAGGACCTGTACCTGGGCTGACGTTCCCAGTGTGAAAATGTATACATGCAACACAGCTCCTTATGTGAATGCCGGTCTTAATAGGTGCGTACCTACTGCACTTTCCCCATCATTCTATATGGTCAAACGAGATGATCCTGTGTGTGTCTGCCAGAGCAGTGCGTGCGTGCGGCGTGCATGTTTGCAGTGTGTGTGGATGAGTATGTGGGGTGGCGAGCGGTAGTGTAGTGGTGTTGCCTACCCACCCCCTTCGTATGCCGTGCCGGCCTTCATAGGTGTTCGCTAACAGTACTTACTCCTGCAGCCTGTTCAGGCTATACAGGAGATCGTTGTCTTTGTCTTGCATGTGTGTGATGATGCACACAAATAGCATTTTGATGTTAAACTCAAGACTGTGCCTCACCTGGTTTAACTTGTTTAACTAAAATAAGTACCTGATGTGGTCAACACCAGTAACAGGGAAATCATGTAGGTGAACGGGCATGTGTGGTTCTGACCACGCCAGTTCGCCCAAACAGTGGCACGTGTGTGTCCACTGTTGAGATGGAGCGATGACATTAGCTCACATGTACGATATCTCATGGCTGGTGTTGGGGATGCGTGACCCGAACCAGGCGTCAAGCCGGCTAGCACGGAGCTGGAATTGGTGATGACGGACTGGCTGGCGACCATGCTGTCCCTACCCGACACCTTCCGGCACGACCACCCAGAGGGACGCGGTGGCGGAGTCATGCAGGTGCTTCATCTACATCGCCATCGTCCACCACACCACCATGATATTCATCATCACCGTAATCATAAAGATTTTTAATTTACAACTTTTTTTAAAATACTGGATGGGTCAATAAGGACGTTTCAATAATGAGTGGGCATGTCTAGATCATATAAGAGAAGGGTTGTTTAACACAAGCGTATTGCAGAACAGTTTCTAATTTTAAATAATGTCTCACTTTTAATCTGAATTCTTTGCCTCTCACGCCACGAGTCACAGCTGGTATCAGAACCTGGACTTGTCCTTACGGTATTTAAAACAGCGCAAAATAATATGGGTACTTGGTGAAGCACACAAACATCAGCCACCCCTTAATGCTGACTAAACCACCACACATACGATCTTCTTGTCTAAATCGTTTTTTGTGAGCTGTTATTCACTAACAGCTTTTGCAACTCAGCCTAAAACTAGTCAATGGCATTTAATGGTAAACATCGGAAATAAGGCGACAAAGTCGGAAAGGCATGGTACTTGCAATGTCACCCCCCACCACCCCTTTGTACTCTGCTGGGTAAAGACTGTGTTTCATAACAGCAGGTTTTATTAAGCCATAAAAGCCTCACTGAGTATGAAGACTTTTTCTAAGGAGGGTCTTGCATTCTAAATGCTTGGTCAATTCCTTTCATGTTTGGCTTGTAGGAGAAAACCGGAGTGGGTGCATAAAAAAGTGCCACTCATGCTCCGCACAAGTAGATTCACAAATGAATAGTTTTTTGCCATTTCCCTGCCACCTCACAGTCCAAGCTTAGAAGACCTGGATTTACCAGGCAGTCTCCCATGCAAGCACTAACCAGGGTCAGCCGTGCTTAGCATCTGAGATCTGACAAAATAAAGGACATTTTAGGGGCTTTGATTACACTTGTGAAATACTTGCAACACTCTCTCTTGTACTACGTTAGGTTAATTACCTGTAGTCTTCTGTGAGGCTGCAGAGTGTGTGTGCGCCCACAGTCCGAGCGGTAGTGCAGCGGTTATCACACTGCCCTACGAACCAGGCGACCTAGTCTCGCTTCACGGGTACCACAGTGACGATTATCTGAACGGGTCCTGGGCGTCCGCAAGGTCGACTCAGCCTCAAATTAGTATCCGGTGCAGTGTGCAATCATCGCCACTCGGGATACAAAGGTGGCCACCCATCCCATCGTGTACTGTGACGGCCTTCATAGGTGCTCGCTAACGGCATCTTTTACTCTGCGTCCCACAGACCACGGTGAGCGAATCCAACCTGCTGGCGCTGCTGGCAGCACGGACGCGCGCTCTTGCCCGCCTGCGCGGGGACGCGCGCGTGGACGTGGGACAGGACGCGCTCCTCAACGCACGCCTCGTGGCGTACACCTCCGACCAGGTGCGCGCCTCCGCCTGGATAGTAACTCGCCCTCTAACACGCACCGAGTCTTCTTGGAGCACCCCCCTAGAGGACCAGTATCACCCAGGGGTGCTATGGTTGTGAATATCAGATGGTGTGCTCACAGATCAACATTGCAGTCGTTATCAAGAGGAAAACTACTGTTGGTATGTTTTCTTCCTGGAAAGCTATATGGCCAGACATGCTGAATAATATATTTTTTTGTAAATAATAAACCTTAAATTAATATTTTGAATGATGAATACATTTTTTTGGTGGGTCAGCCAGACACGTTGATTTAATGAAGATTCATAATATAATTAGTCGAATTTCACTTGTATTCATTACAGATAACAAATTAATTACATTAATTCCATTACAAACTTATCTTCACCAGCCATAATTTATCTACTACTGGATGAAGCCTTCCCAAGCCATCGCCATTATCATGTTCCTGCGATGTAAAAAGTCGTTTATCTCCTGCACACACGCGGATTAAATTGAAAAACTTAAGTCAACATAAAATACACAAATTGCATATGTATGAACGTATCTTGTGCTTAATCACGCATCCGCCAGGCTCATTCGTCGGTGCTGAAGGCGAGCCTCGTGTCGCTGGTGAGGCTGCGCTCGCTGCCCACGGACTTGGAGTTCTCGCTGCGCGGGGAGACGCTCCAACGCGCCGTGGAGGAGGACCGAGCACAGGGTCTCGTCCCGTTCTTCGTGAGTCGCTACTTCGAGACCATGTCTTCAAAGACAATTACACGCTGACCGGGCACACCTGATCTACCTGTATCGTGACAACTGCACGTGCGACTGATTTTGAAGTCGAGGAGGCACCTCCGATTAGCACTGTTGGCTACGTATGGTGCAAACTACGTTTAACATACATACATATATAGCCATAGGGAGCCTATGTTATGTTGCCAAGATGGTTCATAAAGAAAGCCCAACGTTTAGCTTGCACCTCACCACCCTCCAAAATGTTTGAATGGACAGCAGCTGTCACTCCTGCTGGATGATTGTTTCCACGCCTGTGTGTGTGACTACAATCTTGTCTTTATCCTCAGATGACCATTCAGACAGTGGCCTAGCTATCGAACGTGCAGGTGGTGCAACTGCATCGGGACCCCTGGGCCAGAAGGGCTGAGGCACTGAGTTACGAATAGGAATGTACATTGGACAGGGAGCCCTATTTAATTCCTTGTACTAGGACTCATGCCAACCACGATACACTACTACATTCAGGAATCAGTGTATCTCGAGTGGCTGTTTCTGTTCATCGTCTTGAATTATCACATTGGCAATGGGGCGACAGAGGTGGAAAGGCATGGTGCTTGCAACACCATGCCCCGTGACATGGTCGTTTGAAACTTGACCATGCACAGCTGTTTTTTGAAATGTTTTGTTGTTGTTTTTGCTGTAACCAGGTTTTTATAGTCTAACCGTGTCCCATCGGACATGAGCATTGAATGCCCAATGGGGTTTACCTGTGCCACAATAAACCTAGCTTGGTGTTGTTGTCTTCTCAGGTGTCTGTAACCCTCGGCACCACGGGCTTGTGCGCCTTCGACAACCTGGCCGAGCTGGGTCCAATTTGTAAGTTCAGTTTAAAAAAGAGAGATATATAAAAGATACGTCTTTAAATAAAGAAAAAATATTCACATCTGAACCACTACACATTAATGTGCGTGTCCAGCTGGCAGGTTAGGGGCCATTTATGTACAGCTCAGAGGTGGGTTGTATTGTGGAATGTTTTGAATATCTGCCATTTGATTTCGTGTGATTAAAGGAAGCAGTTACAGGCAGTGCCGGATATGGGCATTTACTAGGGGAACTCATAATTGTACTTCCCATCCTACCCAACAACAACAACCGCGATTCGCCACTAAGTGGCGGTGATGTCACCACGATGCTTGTGCCAGGCTATGTGCACGTTGAGGCCACGTGAAGTGTCGAACGCCCGCTGGCACGGGGCAGACCTAGATGCCAGGGACGACTGACTGAGATGACTGGCTGATGTACCACTAGTGCCCCTACTGTGCCAACTTGCTGTGCTTTAGCCACCCGGCGCTCCACTCGTTGTTGTGAGCGTCGCTCCTCCGCCCTCCGTTGTTGTTGGAGGGCGACTACCTCCAACTGCCCAGTAGCGTCCTTCACGAGCCTCCTCCACAGAGGCCGATCTTGACACCACTGGTACCAGTCATCGGCAAGTCCACTCAGCTCCACATCCTCCTGTACCACATCACTCCATCCTTCTCCAGCCCGTACCGCGCCCATTAGCCCTTCGATCCGGCCAAACAAAAGCTGTTTAGGCATGTGGTGTCTGGGCATGCGGACTACATGACCCAGCCAACGCAGCCTTGCCTGCCGGAGGAGCTCACCGATGGGACTTTGTCCAGATCTTTCAAGGATTTGTGAGCTCCTCACACAATCCAGCCTGGTTAAACCCAGGATAGATCATAGGCAGTAGCTTCCACACAGCGTTACCAACCGATGAAAAGATAATGCCGCTCGACTGATTCGGAGTGAGACCTCTGCTGTCAAACCGGAGCCGGTCATGAGCACACTGCCCAGGTATGGGAAACTCTCCACTCTCTCCACAACTGCCCCATCACCAATTGGGAGTTGTGGGGGTGGAGTGTCCGATGGTACAAATACCCAGGCAGGTGCTTAGTTTTGGTGGGCTGATGGTAAGGCCCCACCTCTTAGTGGCAAGCTCCAGGTTCAGCAGCAGCGCCTCCAACTCCTCCTCTGAGTGAGCAGCAATTACCAGATCATCGGCATACATAACATGGTTGAGCAATAGGAGCCATCCCTTGACCGCACCCGGGCATCGATCAGCCTCCCATTGTATCTGTACCAGATGGAAATTCTCCGGTACAGCTATTGAAGGCTTCACGAACTACGTGGTCAAAATAGATGTTAAATAATGTGGGAGCCAGAGGACATCCCTGTCGCACCCCAAGGTGTACAGGGAATGGCTCCGACTCCCGGCCACGTAGTTTTACCCGGGCCCGCTCACCATCATGAAGGTCCTTAATGATCGTGAGCAGAGGTCAGGGACTCCGAAAGCACGAAGAACAACCCAGAGCCCAGGCCTACTGATGGTATCATAGGCCTTGACCAGGTCAATAAAGCAGAGATGTAGGTCTTGTTGGAATTCCCTACACCTCTGCTGTAGCAGACGGACAGAAAATATGGCATCTGTGCAGGACCGCCCTTTCCTGAAACCGCATTGGGCTCCGCAAGCCTCTCCTCAGCGTGCCTAGCAAGGCGATGTTGAATAATCCTTGCCAGGACCTTTCCCGGCACACTGAGGAGTGAGATGCCCCTGTAGTTGTTACAGTCTGTGCGGTCCCCCTTCTTAAAGAGGGGGACCACCAGGGCATCCTTCCAATCCTGCGGAACCCGTCCAGTGGTCCAGACTGTTGTTATGATGTCATGTAGGGCAGTCTGTGCACAAACGCCACCCTCCCTCAGCATTTCGCTTGGGAGATCATCTCTGCCCGGTGCCTTTCCTGGTCTCAGACTCTGGATCGCCTTCAGTACTTCCTCAACAGATGGCACCTCAGCCAGCCACTCACAGGGGGTGACTTCTTCCAATATTTGAGGCACCGCAGCCTCAGCAGGGTCATCCCCACTTTGTCCCATGATGTTTTCCAGGCTGAGGGATTTCCCTCCCCAGGACCTCACAGAAATGCTCAGCAAATCTGCAAACCTGTTCCTGGGGGTCGGAGATTGGATCACCGTTCTTTCCCCTAATGATGGTAATAGGTGTGGCGCTGCAGGTTACTTTTTGATGGAGTTAAAGAGTGATTTGTGATCGCGGGCCACTGAGGCAGACTCCATCTCCTCAGCAACCCGCGACCACCACCCATCCTTGCAGCGCCTCACGGCTCTCCGAACCTCCGAGCGAAGGCTGCGGTAAGCCTCCTCATTCTCTGACGTGGGATGCTGTAGCGATGAGAGTGGGCCTGTCGCTTTTTCTCAGCCAGCCTGAACACCTCCTCTGTCAGCCAGGGTCTCTGGGGAGGTCTGGACCGTGTACCCAAAGCAGCCATTGCAGCTGCATGAGCCACAGTCCTAAACCTCGCCCATTTCCCTCGACATCAGGAGTGGGGGACGATGCCAACCCCAGCTGCAAGCGATGATGAAATTCTCGCTTGCAACTTTCATCAGCTAGCTGAGACCAGGCCACTTGGTTTGAATGGGGTCCTGGGTGTACACCCACCACCGGAGTGGAAGAATGGCAGGCGCATCTTACAGATGACAAGTCGATGGTCAGTGGGCAGATCAGCTCCACGGTAGGTCCTGGTGTCAAGGACATGGGCCCGCATCCGCTGTTCCGTCACTATGTAGTCCAGCAGATGTTCTTGCTTGGACCCGGCATGCATCCATGATGTTGTGTGGATGCGCCGATGCCGGAACAGCGTGTTGGTAATTACAAGCCCATGGGCTGCACAAAAATCTAGCAGCCTCCTACCGTTGTTATTGAGCTGATCTGGCCCATGCCTTCCAATCACTCCAGACCAGGTGCCAGCATCATGACCAACTCGGGCATTGAAGTCACCCAACAAGATGACTCTATCCCGAGGGCCACTTTAGCCAGCACCTGTGACAGGAGGTCATAGAAGGCATCTGACTCATCGGCCTTGCCTGCATCCCTCCACGGATGTTCGTCTTCGGTGGGGGCATAAGTAACCACGACCACCACTCCTCGCCTCTGGTTGATGGGAAGGCGAGCCCAAAGTAGCCTGGGGCTTACAGCTTCCCACACCTCACCGCCACGCTCCCACCCCCTTCATTCTTTTGTTCAGAAGAAGAGCCACTCCCTGTTGTTTGGCAGTCTCCTGCCCCGAGTAGAGGACTGTCCACCCCTCATGGTGGCAGGAGCCAGAGCCGGTCCACCGGACCTCCTGAATACCACAGAGATCCAGGCGGTACCGGTCCAGCTCCCGACAGAGGAGTGGCAGCCTCTCCTCCGCAGTGAGCGTTCGAACATTCCACGTGGCCATCCGAGTGGTTTTTGTTGTTTCTGGAGGAGCCCCGAGGGTAAGGATTCAGTCTCCTGGCTCCGCCAAATGGGGTTTGGCCAGGAGACGTCATAGACGCCTGTCCCCCGGGGCCTCCGGCACAAGCTTATTAATATTTTTCATCGTGTTTGTGGTAATTAATTGAAGGTGGAGGGGTTACCAGCCCCTCGCACCCGTCCAGAGCCCCATTTGGCCGCTGTGGTGGTTACAAACGCCATGAGGGGAATGGCCAATCTAAATTGGCCCTCCCCCACGGCACTGCCCACCACAACGTTGCGTCCGGCACCAAGAGGAGGTAGCCAACCT
Organism: Callorhinchus milii; assembly: GCF_018977255.1. Taxonomy (NCBI): domain Eukaryota; kingdom Metazoa; phylum Chordata; class Chondrichthyes; order Chimaeriformes; family Callorhinchidae; genus Callorhinchus; species Callorhinchus milii. The sequence goes on from NW_024705145.1 coordinate 28,258, forward strand.
ACCCCACCTATATCAGGACACACAGATCCAGCCCCAGAGTTGAATTGTGCCATACCACGCCCCCATCTCTCCCCGGCTCATTCTGGACCATACCGTGCCACCAAACCAAGACTTGTGGATTGCAGGTTTCCCTCACTTCATGCGGTAGTAGATGCGTTCCAAAAAAAGGGTGCACAAAACAAACCACGTAGCACGGACCGCACATTCATCCAACCTGAGGAGACAACTGCCTGCCAAGTCGCACATACAGTACAGGGTGTTTCAAAAATATGAATTGTACACACACAATATTGTCCCACATCCAACTGCATATCAGCATATGAGTTAATTCAAACCGCATATCGCGAATTTGGGTAGAAATAGGTTAGTCGTGCACAAACCAAACCTGTATAAAGCAAGAAAAACGTGTCTTTAAATGATTCTCCTGTATCCCAGCTCTACACACAATTGGTGGTTATTGGCATCCAGAAGTTCTGCTGCGATGTGCACACCCGGCCTGAAGAACGTGCGGCTTTCCATGATTATGATGTGGCAGGCCGCCAGGAAGGGCTGTGGCTGCACGTGGACGCGGCGTACGCGGGCACTGCCTTCCTGTGCCCCGAGCTGCGTGACCCCTGCGCGTGGGTCGAGTTCGCCGACTCGTTCGTGGTCAACCCATCCAAGTGGATGATGGTCAACTGGACAGCGCCGTCTTCTGGTGAGGCAGTCTCACTCACTCTGCCCTCAGTGCTTCCCATTCCACTTGTGTGATTGCCCTTCAGGCGAACCACTGCATCTCCTGCTGACGGGGGCTATCACTCTATAAGTGGTAGGGTGGTGGTGGTGGCACCATTTTAATTCGGGTATAATTTCACCTGAGTCTGTCAGGCTCAACGAACAAAAAACACAGATTTCAACACCGACACACCACACCCAGCATATGTCTAACGCTGCAGATATTAGTCACGTGCCACCTACTGTCTACCAGTGACTCACAAAATGTTAATTTCGCGCTGTGAAGTTAATGCTTGCCCACTGAGCACATGAGTTGGTGCTCGATGAGGCAGCAACCATTACCATTGAGATCCGTGTTCACTTTGCTCTTCCAATTAAATGTGTGCATTTTCCAGTCCCTCCCACACGCACAAAAACGCTTAAGAAATCGGATACACATAAAAACAGAACTTTCCTGGATGAAGTTGTCATGTTACTATTTAAACAACTGTGATATACTACATAAAACAATTATTACAGAATGAGGAAGCTCACAACCAATAAGGCACAACTAAGATCATGTTGCACATTGCATATTTAGAAAGACTATTTCTGTGCTCATTGGTGATGGTACTTATGTAATGAGATGATGACCATAATGTTATATGATGGTGAAAATTAAGCGAATATGTGATGAGAGATGAATAGATAAGTAATGTCATTATAAAGTATGAATGATAATAAATTAGGAAAATGAGGATTTTATAACAGTAATGTTGATGATTAAGCGAGATGAAAAGTGTGAACGTTATGGCAATTGCAAATGATGATGAAGATCAATGAAGGATGATGATGATGGTGGTGGATGGCAGGGTGGCGGACAAGTTTAGCCTGCAGAAGACGTTCAGCGTGGAGCCTCTGTACCTCCAGCATGCGCACTCCAACTCGGTCACAGATCTCATGGTGTGTGTCCCCCACTCTTCTGACTCTCAATATGCAGTATCTCCGATTCATGGGATGCAAAACAAAAATGGCTTTCTGACACGTGCTAGCAGAAGCCAATTTACCTTAGTGTTTTTTTGAAAGATAAATAACCACACCAATATAAAACACCACCAATTTGGCAGTTTCATCTTCTTGGTTCTTTCGGTAAAGTCACGTAGAAGGGAAGTAATAAAATAATAAAAATAAAACATAATAAAATAATTCTCACGACGTTTCGGCCACAACGCAAGCAGCCGTCTCAGGTGAAGAACAGGTCTGTCAGAAAGACAGCGCTGTTCTTCTGACAGACCTGTTCTTCACCTGAGGACGGCTGCTTGCGTTGTGGCCGAAACGTCGTGAGAATTATTTTATTATGTTTTATTTTTATTATTTTATTACTTCCCTTCTACGTGACTTTACCGAAAGAACCAAGAAGATGAATCCCTGCAGTCACGAAAGCTTTAAATCGAAATTGGCAGTTTGTTCCAATCAAATATCAGCAGATGTGGCCTTTCTACTAACAAGTCGATTAGGCATTTAATCGCTAAAGATGTTACTTATTTATTTCACACGGGTAAATTTAGCAGCTAGAAGAGTCACGTGAACCCATTGCATACGATGACAAATACAAACACAGCGATTATTACACACGTGATTTATACATGTATTCCTGAGTTAAAGAATCGATGTTAATTGATACATCGTTTAAACCACCAATATGTATTAATATAATTCATGTTTGTTTGCACCACAGCGCTGGCAGATCCCACTGAGCTGTCGCTTCCGTGCACTCAAGATCTGGTTCGTCCTTCGATCGTTCGGCGTCGGTGGACTGCAGGAGCATGTGCGCAGGTGAGGTCACTCCTACCTTTTGGGGACTTCTGCCTCTTAAGTTTTAGGGTTGCGTAAATTTGATCCAGTGAAGTTATACAATGATGAAGACAATAATGCCCTATGATGATGTTCAAGCTTGTGACAGTGCTGACCGCCATGGTCCTCTGCTCACAGGGAGTTCAACTCGCAAGATTTTTTGAGAACCTCGTGCGTGAAGATCCACGCTTTGAGTTCCAGTAAAGAGGCACCTAGGACTTGTGGTTTCCGTCTTCGGGTGAGCTGGGATGGGCATGTGTGATGTGCGCGTATGTTATGGTGTGTCCGATGGGATGTGTGCGATGGTGGCTTGATGGTGTGTAAAACAGACCGTATGGTTGGTGTGTGTAACAAATGCTCTCTGTGAGATGGTAGGTGATGGCATGTAATGGCGTGTGATGGTTTACGTGCGTGTTGTGCGGTGTGTCTACCTCTTCTCAACAGGGCCCTAACGAGCTGACAAATGAGCTCCTGGTGCAACTCAACGCATCGGGGCAGCTATTCGTGGTGCCAGCCATGGCTGGAGACAAGTTCATCATCCGCTTCACCATCACGTCCCAGTTCACCACCGAGGCGGACCTGCTGCAGGACTGGAGCCTCGTGTCGCAGGCTGCATTAGGCCTGCTACAGGGCCCGACACCAGAGAGTGGTGTGTGGCACAGCGTAACAGACAGATCTTCCTCACCCATGGAGGGCTCCACCTCCCGATCACTGCCATCGTCACCACAGGGAAATGAGGATGAGCAGTCAGACGAGTGCGCTGGTGTGACCGCCATAGACCCATTCGAGCTGGCTATCGGCACGCCGGCAGAGGCCAGCTTCCAGATGCAAGCAATCGTGGTGAAGCACTGATCAAGGATGATGGAGAATACAGTAATGGGGAGGAGAGGAAGGAGGAGAACGGGCAGGAGTCTGCTTCACTCGAAAATTATAAACTTGGCCACCACGGAGAGGTCACGACCCCTCGCGAAAGAAAGAGGCGACACCAGTTTCACAGCCACCACTGCTCGCCTTCGTGCAGTCTCCCCGGTGTCGCGTGCTTCTACTGCCGCCGCCTTGACAATCGTGAACTGGCACAGCTTTGAGGTCGAGGGCAGGCTTGGTTCATCGGAAAGATGTTGTTGTTGTTGTCGTCGTATATACAAGCAGTGACCAAGTGAGATATAATGAACCAATGATAGCTGATCATTTGACGAGCTTAGTCCTATGTAGGATTTATATGGCAATTATATGGAATATGCATCCGAAAGTAGGTAGGTAGGTGACTTTTATTCACAACCAGGCAAAATAACCCAATCGGGTGGAGCGGTGGCACGGTGATTAGCAACACTGTGCTTGAATCCGGCCATGCCTCACGTCAGTGGTAAATGATATCTGTCCTCAGCCTCCTCTGGAAGACTTTATCCACAGTAGATTGTACGTAGAGTTTGAATTATTAATGTTAAGAGCCCATCGACAATAGAAGTTTTTTTTTTCAAAGTAGACCTGAGTTTACGTATGTCGAACTTATTTTGCACGTATGTAACCGTTGTATATATGGTGCTAAAAAAAGTAGCATTAATAAAGTAATACAATTATTGTGAAAATATATGTAAAATTGTGAATGTTAATATAATTAAGTGTAAGTGTAAACAAAGATGTGTGTTAAGTGTAATTACTAATGTGTTAAAAAATAATGAATGATTAAAATGCATGTGTGTGATTATGTGGTGCGATTATTATTGATTGTCTCGTTGTCTAGGGGGTATCACTAATCGTCATGATATCAATGATACTCACTTGAACATTTACCGATTCTTGCTTGAACAATTGTGTGTAATTATGTCAGGTCTCGGGATTCAGATCTCACCGCAGATACAGTTTGTCATTACGACAATGATGGACGAGTTTTTAATCGAAGCAACTTTAATATCAACTTACCCTAACATCCAAAAACTCTTATGGAATACCAACAGTGTCCATGCAAATGTACGTACTCATCAATCGTACTGGATGATCATAAAGCATCAATGGTTAAATCTCACGATCACGTGATTAAAATAGAATAGGCACCTCAAAATAGAAATTTGGTACAGAATGCGTGCTCATAACATGCATATAAAATAGTTAGAGAGCGTCAACGATTGGATCTCACGATCACGTGATTAAAAATAACGCGACAATACACAATTCCTTTGTTATGGTGTGTGATGGGATTCTTCTTGGCCCACAACCTGTACAAAGTACAGTTAAACATCGTGAGTGAATCTAAAGTCAATGTTCCTCCTCCGTCTTCTTTCTTCCCGGACAATACCTCAAGCCCACAACGATGTGTAGAACGGCAGGCTTGGTCCACAACTGCAAGTGCACTCGTGGCCACGCTGCTCGCTGCTCCTTCGCGGTGATGTCTGTGCATCATGCTCGATCCACAGCTGGAGTGTGCTCGAGACTCTCGAGTCAGCACTCTTGTGGTCAGCCCATCAGCTACTGCGCTGCACGCTCGCAGGCACGGCAGGCTTCATCTGCAGTTGGCTGCTCTTGCTCGCTGCTCTTGCTGCTCAGCACGCTGCCTGCCAGTCGAGCTGTTTGGTTCACGAGCACCCTTGGTGCTCCCCACTCCCCCCAGGGAGGTCTGCTGTTTCGCTCACTCACTCCCGGCCTCTCCCATAATTCATAAAACATCAGTCACTTGACCCACCGCACTTTTCCAGCCTATAGCTTGGACTATTTCATGAACTCGATATTGGTGTATAACTCAAATCTCCCTTAATTTTTCACGCGTCTTAGCTTATCACAATGTTATATGTCTCGGCCTCGCTGTGCGCTGCGTTGCACCGCTAGCTGAGTAGTTAACCTCGCGTCCAATAAACCCTCGGAACCAGGATGAACGTCCGACGCCAAACGTCATTTATTGAGTTTAACGAGGTAAAACTGGTGAGAAAACAGCACAGATACAGCATCTGTTAAACCCGGAAACACCAACACAATGAATGAACACCACAGCATCAGAACATTGTCTTAGATAACATGTTTCTCAACAATAGACCCTGGATGGACCAGGCCCCTACATTACCACTGAATAACTATACAAGAGCATAAGCTGCTGTGTTACATAAAGGCACATCGTGTATTCATCACACTGCACCCCAAATGTACAGTATTACACATAACACTAAATTGTGGATGAGATATTTCGTCATCCTTGCTCTCAGGATCGCAATATAGTTACTTGGGTACAAGTTTGACTCGACTTATTAAATTACAAGTAACATTCACAATAAGGAAAGTTGCAGGCTTCGTTGTTAACTAGGCCTCGTATTTATCATAACAATTTAACAGCATTATAAAGGCATTTACATCATTATAACGGTCATTCTAACATTATAACAGCATTGCCAATATTATAAGAACATAAACGAACTTACAGACAATGCTTCTTAAAGTCCCACAATGGACAATTGCGGCTGGCTTCACTGGGACGCGATGTGTGCCGCCATCTTGAATTATGTGTGTAATGGCCGACGCCCGCGTGGTTGAGCGGGAATCTTAAATCGCAACTTCCTGGTCACGTGACCAAAATTAGCATCAAAAACAGGAAATTCCTGTGTACATACGCCCCCCCCCCCATCTGCCGTGAGGCAAAACCCCTGCCGTGAGGCAGAACATTATATGAAAATTCCTTCACGCACCTCTTAGCTTTTCACAATATTATATGAAAATTTCTTCGCACACCTCTTAGCTTATCACTCTCTTAGCTCAGTACAGTACAACTTCGCGAAATCCTTGACTCTGCAAGTGACTAAAATATAAGGAAAAACGTAGAATAAAACTTTCAGCGATACTTAGTTTGTCAGCGCAGAACTCAACACTATGGCTGATTACGGGGGCCAGATCCCTGAGTTTGCCGTTGCAAGACTGGTTTATATGATTTTGTGTGGTGTTTATATAGGATTTACTAGCTTATGTGATTAATTACCTAAGACACATCAAGGCCCGACATTCCTCCCACCTTTGCACACGTGGTGCATCCATTGAGTCCGCTTTAATTCATACTCCGTACAGAGGTCATCCCAAGATTTGTGGGAGCACATACCCGCTTAATTGCCTCTAGATGTGGTGTGTGTCTGTAGCCATGCTTATTGTGAAACGGCCTTGTTTACCCACCCCCCCCCTTTAGGTAGACTCAACCTTCAAATTCATGCTGCAGCATGCAATGACAGTCACTGGGAAGACAAAGGCGGTCGGGTAGGCTCTGGTTATACCCCTGGAATACATATCATTTTGGTCATAGAGAATTTACACAATTCGTATTATGTATGTTTTATGAATGATGCTAGGTTCAATACTTAAATACAAAACTTCCTCACTTCGTTATCAAGTTTATATGCTTAATCCAGATCTCATGCCACTTATGTATGTGTAGTGTTGTAAATAACAGATGAATAAACTTCTTAAGGCACACACTGGTTTATTGTCTTTCTTCCGACACAGTCCCTATACACACACAGAGGGATATGCGGTTCCCTCACCCGTAGCCTAAGGAGGTACAGCCTCCGTACCTGGCGGAACCTATACACGGCTCTGATGGCTAGCCTAGGGAGGTACAGCCTTCTAACTGGCGGGGACTATTCTCCGTCTACCCGCTACCCTAGCGTCCTCCGGCTAGGACCTAGGGGAGGCTAGCTTGACCCACCGCTGGCTGGTGGGTCCCTGACCACAGGTCGCGCCGAGCCTTAGCTTTTACAAGAGCTGGAAGGCTGGGGAGCCAGGGTCCTGCCTGCCAGGACCTATTCTCCCCTTGACCACTGGTAACACTGAGCCTTAGCTCTTAGAAGAGCTGGAAGGCTTGGTCCAGGGTCCTAGCCATCTTGAGCTGGCTTGAGTCTTCGTCTGAGGAGAACTGGCAGGCGCTCCCCGCGCTCGCCCTTTTATACCCGTTTGTAACAGTCCTTATCCAATCCCATGCTCCCTCGTGGGACCCTCTGATTGATTCTCTAGAATCTGTGTTTTCGATCCTCTTTTACCCTAACTGACCCTTGGCCGTTGGTCTGGCGGGAAAGTGTGTTTACGATCCGCTCCCACCTTTCCCTGACCCTGGCCGTTGGTCCCAGAGTGGTAACACTGCATTCCCCTCTGATTACATAGTGCCCCGCAGGTTACCGAATAGAGTGTGTCTAGCACCTCTACATCACCCCCCTCTTCGGAAGCCTCAGCCGTCCCGGCTGCAACAATGGGAACCCCAACAATGCAAAACGAAGTGTGTGTGCCTTGTGAACAAGAACAAGATCCAAGAACAATAACAAATACCCAATATAAATACCTCCCCTCAATAACACAACATATGTACAAGGTGAGTAACAATAATTAATTAAACGACATGCGCGACGCAACAACCCAGGCAGCGATTTGCTGCAAAAAAACGATGCACAACCGGGACCGTGTCGTACAATGTAGCGTAGCTATTTATGAAAACCGGCGGGATTTGGCACGCGTGTGTTTCGCGGGGCCACGTAGAGACGGGTGGCCCCTCAGTGGTGCAGGCAGATCAGGCGGCATGACGGAATGTTCGGTGGGTCAGGAGGCCTCTCCGTGGAGACCCCTGACGGCCCATGGTCCCCAGTGGCTGATCGTGGCCTGCACGGCTCCATCATTCCTGCATCATCTGCAGGAGGAATGACACGTCTGCGGTGTGGATTAGGCACCAACGGACCGACATCCAGCTCGTCGGACACATCACACGCTCAGCCCTCGTGTTGTGAGTTTGACGCGGCGCAACAAATGGCTTCAAGCGAGAAGGGTGCACAAATAAGCGACGCCGTCCCCAACGGATTTTAATACATTGTGGTCGTACAATATCGACCACTTCAACCGGACCTCGCCATGGTTTAAGGAGCTTTGCTGATGTGGACACCGGCACCTGAGGGAAATGGAGCCATGCTTTATCACCCGGCGCCCACTGATGCGTGGACATGTGAGGGGCTTGCAGCCTTGAATTAGCCCGCTGGCGGGATAGCGGAATTTTCGATTGCCGCATCACGTGCCTCGGACAGCTTACGGAGATTGAAGCGTAAGTGATCAGCGAGCTTTGATGATTGTGGAGGCTGCTCTATCTCTAGCCAAACGTCGGCGGGGGAATGGCATCCCTGCCGTACATTAGAAAGAACGGGGAGAACCCCGTCGCTGCATGTGGCGCCATGCGGTATGCAGCGAGGACCCCCGGAACCTGCAAGTCCCAGTTTAGGTGGGATTCATCAACCTGATGGCACAGCATAGAGTGAGGGTTCTATGCAGGCACTCCACCATGCCGTCAGTTTGAGGGTGGTAGGGCAAAGTGCGCACCTTCTTTGTGCCCAGCAGGCAGCATACATCGCTCAACAGGGTACTCGAAAAATGTCTTCCCTGATCGGCCAGCAGCCGTTCTGGAGCGCCCTTATCCAATACGTAGCCCTGAACAAAGGCGTCCACGACGGCTGCTGCTGACTGGTTGGGGAGGGCCCAGGCCATAGGCCACCATGTAAAATACTCAACCCCAACCAGAAGGTAATTGATACCACGAGACGTAGTAGGGAAAGGCCCCAGAATATCAAGAGCAACCAGCTCGTTTACACGGGACACCGAGATGGGCTGTAAGGGTGGGCATGCAGGCTTCGCTGGCGGCTTCCGTTGCGCACATTGGGTGCAGCCCATTCAAATATCTGTTATATCACGCAGCATTCCTGGCCAGAAAAATTGAAAACGTAGCAAGCCCATGGTTTTGTGCACGCCCAGGTGCAACAATCGCTCGTGTGCCGCCCACACGGCTTTACATCACAAAGCCGAAGGCACCACAATTTTGTAATGGCATGAATCAGCATCCCAATGCATGAGCAGACCGCGCCGTATAGCGAAGAATTAAATTTCACATAACGTGAGGCCGTATCACGTGCGCGACGACGCAGAGACAACAACGATGCGTCGTCCATTTGGTACCGACCCCATTTGTCCAGGGTTAGCCCCAGCAAGACGTCACTTGCTGCCGGACCCGCATGGTCCACCCCCGGTGCAGAATCGGAGGGAAGCGCGGTGGAAACTGTTTCAAGAGGCCAACCAGCTCTACCAGTGGCGGCTTGCAGCGGCCAGAACCCATAAAGCACGCGCATTTATTCATCGGTGGAAGTCAAAATAACACGTCGGCATTACTGTGCTGTGTACCCTTGCGGTAAGTAACCATGAAATCGTAGTCCTGGAGGACTTCGAGCCACCGGGAAAGCTGGCCGGATGGTTGGTCAACACGCACAGCGTATTGTAACGCTGAATGATCGGATCGTACAGTAAAACGTTGACCGTACAGGTACGGCCTGTATTGCTGGATGAAATTAACAATGGCCAGCAGCTCGTGTCGGGTTATGCAATAGTGTTGCTCCGCAGGGGACAAGACCCTGCTCCCATAGGCAACGACCCTCTCTACGCCATTTACGTTTTGGATAGCACCCCACCGATTCCCAGTGTTGCTGGCATCGGTGTCCAGAATAAACGGTTTCGCAAAATCGGGGTAAGCCAAGGTCGGTGCCGCCACGAGAGCGTTCCGCAAGGAGTCAAATGTGGCCCGTTCAGCATCCCCCAATGAAATTTCACCCTTTTGATGTAAGGGCATGCAGTGGCTTGGCGATTGTCGCGAAGCCAGCAACAAAACGTCGGTTATACGACGCAAACCCGATAAAACTGCGAACGTCCCCCGCAGAGGTGGGAGTAGGCCATTGGCTGACACATTTTGTCTTTTCCGGGTCAGTGGAAATTCCTGAGCGACTGACTATGTGGTCCAAATAGCGCACCGACTCAAGCAGAAGGTGGCATTTCTGCGGTTTGAACTTCAAGTTAGCAGTACGCATCTTCAAAAAACAGCGCGCAACCGTTCAATGTGTTCGTTGAACGTGCGGCCAAAGACGATGATGTCGTCCAGGTAAATGAGGCATGAGTCCCACTGGAGCCCAGCGAGGACGAGCTCCATGAGCCTCTGGAACGTCGCTGGGGCCGAGTGGATAACCATGGGCAATCTATTAAACTCGAAAAGGCCCTGTGGTGTCCGAAAAGCAGTCTTTGGTTTTGACGCTTCGTCGAGGGGAAGTTGCCAAAACCCCGACAGAAGGTCTAAAGTGGAAAAATAATGCGCCCCTGCCAGAGCATCCAATGACTCATCCATACGTGGGAGAGGATAGGCGTCAGCCACAGAAATTTTATTTAGGCGCCGAAAATCAACACAAAAACGAAGACTGCCATCGTGCTTTTTGACCAGCACTATCGAGCATCCAGGGGCTGGTTGAAGGAGAAATTATATCAGCCGCCAGCATGTCGTCAACTGCCCATTTCACATGCTGTTTCTCCGCCGGGCTGAGCCGAAACGGGTTTTGACGGATAGGGGCAGCGTCACCAGTATCAATGTGGTGACGCAGCAGCTTGGTGCAGCCAATATCAAATTTTGATTTACTGAACACATCCGAGAATTCCGCAAAAGAGCCCGCAATTTCATCTGCTGTGACCTGGATAAATCGCCAGCGTCTGCGCAAAGTGCATCTAACCATCCCTCGTCTGATTTGGGAGGAGGTTGAGGCTGCGGGTCGTCAAATACATGTCCCACGACCTCGGTCCCCAGGGGCGCCACTGTCGCGTGAGCGAGCACAGTCCCCTGTGGAACGACGGTTTCGGACAGACCAACATTCAAAACTTGCAAAAATGGCTCCCTGTCGGCTGCTACGAGGGTCTGTGTCGCCACCGATGCTAGGCCCTTAACCGCCGTGTTGGAGGGCCCTAACAGAACGCCATGTACCGAGGCATTAGGAGCGAGCGGTTTCTTTAACCGCAGGGGTACAAGCATTTGCGCCCCTGGCGGAATGCGTACAGTGCAAGCCGCAAAAGCCTGCACAGAGGCATTGGCCGTACGTGAATGCGTGGTCGCAGGTAAAAACGCCATCCGACGGCCCGACGAAAGTTCAATACACCCCTGATCGATGAGGATTTTAATCGGCATTTTGGCGAGAAAATCAGTTCCAGGAGGCACGGCACAGCGAGGGAGGAAGAGACCAAAACAGGGCCGGCCAATTTAATATCACCAATCGAAATTTGCGCCCGAATTTGCCCGATAATCGCCAGCGAACTTCCATTCGCGGCAAAACACGGAACAGAGACCTTCTGCAAGGACGACGATCGCTCTCCAGAGCGCCGATTAATTCATTGATTCGGAACGGCTGCGACGGCAAATAAAACAATACAGTGGAACCTCGGTATACGTCGTTAATTCGTACCAGAAGGTAGGACTTATACCGAAAATGACGTATACCAAACGAATTTTTCCCATAAGAAATAAAGGGAAAGGAAATAATCCATTCCAGAGGAAAATAAATGATATTTTTATGGCATATTATACGTTAATGGGGTTGTATAAAATAATATAGACACTACTTATTACTGAAATGCATACAGAAGCCACATGACCGCGCTGCTTCCAGCTGCGCTGGTCACGTGGCGTGCCTCAACCCCGCACATCGTGCACACCTCAACCCGGGGTTCCACCCTCCATGGGGGCAGCCCCCACGCCCCCGCCCCCGCCCCTCTCCCCCACATCCCCCGCCCCTCTCCCCAACGCCACCCTGCCCATCTCGGTTTGTTTCAGTCGTGAACGGGGCATACAGTGATACCTCGGTTCACGAACTTAATTCGTGAACTGACTCTGGTCGCGAACCGAATTGGTCGTGAACCGAGGCACATTTTCCCATAGGGTTCAATGTAAATCCGGTTAATCCGTTCTGACCTTTTTTTTTGGTTTTTGAAGCACAAAAATATGAAACAAATTACAATACACATTAGTACTGTACAGTATAGTAATGTATAAAGAGAGAACACTAACCTTGCTTGAGATGACTTCAGTAAGCACTCAAATGGGTGAACTGTACAATACAGTAAGTACAGTATTGTACAGTACAGTAGTACAGTACAGTACTGTATGTGCTAAAAAGCACACCAAAAAGCAAAAGTCACTGAAAGTGTCTTCACAGTACTCACAGTACTTCTTTCTGTGTCTCTTCTTCTCTCCACGATCTTCCTACAGGAAGTCACGACCACGTGACAGCCTGGAAATAGCATTAAAATGGCCGCGGCTCCTGTTCGTGAACCGAAGCGGAGTTCGTGAACCGGAGCATATTTTTATGAACTTTTCTGTTCGTGAACCGAGTTGTTCGTGAACAGAAGCGTTTGTGAACCGAGGTATCACTGTACGCGGGTACTGAATGCAGTGACTCATCCCGACCCATACAAGTTCTAGCAAGCGCGTCGTATCCCAAGCAAGACGTCGTATCTCAAGACATTTTTTCTCTCTAAAAAACACGACGTATACCAAATTCGACGTTTCCAAAGCGGTTATATACCGAGATTCCACTGTATTACGTAATCCAAGCACGTGGTACTGCTGGCGGTGGTTGCCGCGTGTGTAGAGCTGCGCCGCGAGGTACGCGGGTACACACCTGCATATTCATACAGCGGTTGTTGCAGTTGTGGTAGTGGTAGGTGTGGTGGCGGTTATTGCGATGGTCGTGGGCATTGTGGTTGGTTGTACGGCTAGTGGGGTTCGTGCTGCGCCGCGGCCGCTCATCTTTATAAGGCTATTTTTAGCGCGTGCACGTGGTGGCCAATAGGCGCGGGTGGCTGCGCGTGCCCGAGTGTGGGCAGCGGCGTGCACGGGCACGCGCGTGCCAGGAGTCTTCTCCGAACATTTGGGGGAATGCACGCGGGGAGTGTGTGTGGATGACCCGAGGTGGCCGAGAGCCATCCAAGAGTAATGTCTCACAGGGGGGACGCGGAGGCAGCGAGGCCAAAGCTACGAGCGGCAGCAGCGAGGGAGGAAGAGGAGGAGGAAGGGGGAGAGGAGTTGGGGGCAGCAGCCCCTACATGGTTAATGCAGACAGGATTCCTTGAATAAGGATTCTGTTTGGTGTTTTAACATCCTGACACCTGTTTATTGCCAGAAAGGGTAAAAGCTATTGTTATGTCAGGGATGTTCATTTTCTGGGGCTGATTGTCTTTTTTCCCTCCATAAAATGTAAGTTAATTTTACTTAACCTATTGTTTTTACATTTCTTTCAGAAATTTTAAGATGTGAACTGTTTTTTGTGAACATATATTTTTTTTTAATGGAAAGTAAAAGTTGCTTTAAAATGTAAATGTTGTGTTTTAAGCACACGGCATAATGTACCAAATCATTGTAGAATGTAAATGTTTGTGAAACTAAGTAAAAAATCAAGTTTCCTTATCAGGTCAGACATCTTTTTAATTCAGGTAATAGCCATATTATTGTCTAACTAGAGAGCTATTGAATCGGAAAGTGCTATGTTTAAATCCTAGAGACTAAAAATATCACTCCATGATTACCGTCAATTCTGAACATAAACGAAAGACACAACGTTAAAAAGTCTATTTCTCCACTTTTTATATCTACTCTCCTATTCCCTTAATTGCCCCTAACTGGCAGCCTCGTGGCTGTCCGTTAATTGCCCCAACCGACAGCCCCCCCTAGCAATTGTCTGCTGATCACACTCCACCTCACAGCCACGAGCTGTAGGAGCGGGGCTCTGTCACTCAGTGGTGCTGATAACGTTCATATTCAACACCATCATCCATGCAGTTCCTCGTTGCGGTGTCACCTCCCTTTATCATATAGCCTCTCTATACATGAGGATTGTGTTTCACTCCATCTCGATCACTCGCAAGAGACCCTTCAAACCTTCCACATTCATGCACATCGTAAATTACTTCAGGAATGCTTTTCCTCTTCCAAATGTGTGTACACAGTGTTGGGATATGAGAGCAGGTTTACAGTGTGCAGAGCGTAAAGAGTCACTCTGACCCCTAATAGATAATAACCACATCAGCACTCCTTATCTGATTGGCCAACGTGTCAGACAGCTTTCAGATAAACAATTGTGGTCAGCTGCGTGAGTCACATGCAGGTACAGCGGCTCACCACTACACGTCGACTTTCGCGACCAATAACATCCATAATACAGGGGTTTTTTGGTTGAGATCGCGTAAATACATTCAGTAAATATTTATACAATTTAATCCAAAAAAACTCATTATAGCTCACCACTGATAAACAACCGGCCCAACAGCTCACCAACCGTACCACGACCTGCCAGCAGCACAATGGACAATGATGAATACCGAAATCGAGGTGAGTTGAATTTACTACACAATGGTGCCAATTATAATAATCATAACAACTAGTGTAATCGGCCGTCAGATGACGGGTATTTTGAGATCGTAAACGATCCAGTGTTTCTTGACTTTGTCAATTACGCCATCTCTGCTGTCTTTCTCTGTTTAATCGACGTCTTATTTTGTGTGTAGACCCTTCTGGTTTCATCTGAATGAAATATAAATTACGGAATGTGATGTACTGAATTTAATTTACTCAGAGTAATGTATTACAAACCTGTAAATAAAGAATTACAATTGTAAATCACCTTCATCGTAAGGTTATAAGAACAATATGTAAGTAAAAAAATGGTTTTCCAAACTTAACATTTTCCTCACCTGTGAGAGTGAATAAAAGAATATAAACACTTAGTTCTCGACTTCTGTTTGTTGCAAATGTGCAATTGTTGTAGGAATTGTTATAAGTACCGACTTACTGCATTCTGTTTTGATAATTCAAAAAATAAACTATTTCATTTTCGCTAAAAATGTGATCAGAAGGTCGCTTTAAAAAATGAACTTCCAC
>NW_024705145.1:43561-68303 GCF_018977255.1 Callorhinchus milii
GTGGTAGCACACGTCCATGTGTAGCACAGTCAGGAATACCTGTGCAGAATCTGGTGACGGAGGACTGGAGCTGCGACTTTTCTGGGGTCCCAGATGTCGTACCTACAACAAACAAGCTTGTGATCAATCAGTGAGGGAGAGATGAATTTTATACGAAGTCTTTAACGCGCTCGTGACTTCCGCTTGTAGAAGAATCCAGCTAAGTCATTAAGAGAGGTCCACGCATACGGTCGTGGCCGAGGCCTGCTCCGGATATGGAGTCTGCCTGGCTCTAGGGGATCACGCATGTGGAAATTGACTATGCCAAAGCTGGGGCCTGCTTTGCTAACAGCTACTATCCACACCGATTTCTAGATCGCTTGACAGCATGCCCTGCACATTCAATACCTTAATACGGACACTTAAGGGTTTGAGCTGCTAAAATATGCTTGCCGCGAGTTTCTTCGGATGGTTGCGGGCACCCGCTGCGCTATAAGAACTCGATGAAGATCAGATGGTGACGACCTGAGCTCAAAATGTCACGAGCGCACGAACGCATCGAAAGCCGTGGTAGCCGGGTTCGAACTTTGACGTTTCGATTAAAGCCCTCAAAATGATCCTAACTCAGACCGTGCTACACTTTAATGTGTCGTGAGGCCAGGTCGATTGATTGCTACAGTGCCGTCCAGCTTATGTCGTACTATAACCATTTACGTACATATACATATGCCACGTTGTCGCCCAGGATGAACTCTTATCCAGTGCTATGTGATGTAGCCAAGAAGGGGTGATGGCAAGCAAGAACATTGGTTGTATATTACGCCAGTTGGTGGGGTTTTTCGCTGATAGAGCCAACGCTACTGCGCTTGGACCCCCTTATCAAATGCTGATTCCGTAGACGGTCGAGGCGTCGTGGTCATGGGAAGTAAAGCGAAACATCTCGTAAAAATAGAGTCGTCCTCACGATGAAGAGATGCAAAGGTTACGGCGATTATCGGAGAAGCGTACGTGCACCCAACCTGCTAATGTACGTACTAGTCCTCATCACTGAGTTCTTTAGTAATTTCGGGGTCGGTATCTTTGTATCACGACTAAACTCAACGTGGGTCGACGCGAAGGCGTCTTCTCCACTTTCGGAACGGAGCGCACCTAGCACCGGTTGTATTCCAAGCCTCGGATTTATTACTTTTCTAGTGATAAAACTAGCGGCGCGGGGCGCGGTTCGTCGGGAGAAGAGTAGCCACTAGTGTGACGCGTGTTATCGTCAGAATAATCGGATCGACACCGTAGGGCCACTCTTAGTCCCACTCCCTTGAGGAATGCGTAAACGCTGATGTCCAGATATGCCTAAGTCAACTGCCCTGGTGCGTATTATGACACCTATGTGCCTAGGCGATCGTCAACTCATTCTCAGACAGTTGGACCCTTTACGTGTGCTTGAGGACTGCTAAAATTCCGGCGAGGCAACACGGGAGACCTGGACAGATTGTGTCGACTACTATTGAAGGGGAACGACTGTCTTAACAGTGTCGAGAATTTGACCTGCCTGCGCATGTTCCCAGCCACGCCAAATTTGGACGCTCCCAAGCGATGACCCCTAACCTGGTCGACAGTCAGTACCAACCGGCAGTCTTTTATTTTATCAAAGTAACGAGCACCGACTCTGCGATGAACGACAAGCTTCAGGTCGGGTACTACAACGGTACCCCATCAGCGGCAAAGACACTGCAGTGATCCATAGTTATCGAAGGAGAATAGTTCATGCAGCTATCCCCCGCTATACTTGTAAGGGGATGCCGGCGAGCATTGCAGGACCTCACGCTGATTCAAATATCTTTGTGTATGTTAAGTACCCAGGGTCCAGCCTTATGGAATTTTTTGGAGTTTGCAAGCTCTTTTATACGACTCTATTCGTACGCAAGCCTGCATAACGAAGGGGATGCCTAATCGTCGAGTTTCTCACATCGCAAATAGCCTCGGTGTCAAAAAGATACCGTACGATCAGGATCATGATCCAACAACTAGAAATAAACAAGTTTCTGATTAGAGCATTTGCTATCAAATCCTCTGTCTGCAAGTTGCGCATGGGCGAAGCCTAGATCCGGAAGAAGCAATCTTGACTCGCTGGCACTGATCCTTTGTAGTCGGGTCCGGCGCAGTATAAATAATATATTGTCAGTCACCCACTCAGGGTCCGGATATTCTCAGATTGTTTGCACTCGAGGGGGCGCCCACACCGGAGGGGGGTAGAGATATACACCGGGTACAAATCCGCGTAGATTCTCTCAACATCGGTGAGTTATGCTACATCCATCTGCTGCAGGCCATCGCGCGGTCGGGCCCAGTAGTGGTCGCGACTCAAAGTTGTAGGTAGTCGATCGCCATCTGGCAGGAGCAAAGTTTTTCGTCTTTCTGTACGGACGACCTAAATGGGGCGTATAGACGCCTCGCGTATTTCTACAGCTGTTTAATCCACATCGTAAGCCAGTGCTACTTACTGGCGTAATGCTTCGGCGCGACCTGGAGGTGACCGCGTTAACGTGATCGCGCCTCGAGTCCTAACATCACCTAGAATTTGATTTAAGGGTTCACGGACGCAGTAGGAAATCTCCTACTAGCGAGTTTGGCATGATACACAGTGGCCTACAGTTGCACGAGACTGACATTAGAGGAACCACGGACACTTAGCAGCAGGATCGCCTGAGCCCATGTCCGCCGGCAATGTGAAGGTGTATCTTATGTTCAGGAGATAAATTGCAGAGAGGCACATCATTTTTTATCTAAACCATGAGTGTGATAAACTCAAAACAGGGTACAACAACTGATTGCCAGCGACAGGCATTACACTAAAATAGGGATGGTTCAATCGTAATGACCGCACACTACCGAAACAGTCGTTCCCTGATGATAAGTCCCACCGGAACCTTTTGTCTCGCACACCGTGTAACGAGTACTCTTTCGCCTGTGAGTTTTTTTAGGCATTTACAGGGTTTGAGGGCCGCGTCTCCTCGGCCTTTGTGAAATGGAACAATCGAATAATTCACGTCCAACACTGCCGTATCCTTTCACTCCGTGCTGCTGCGATTCAACTGCCCGGCGGGCAGGAGTAAAAAGATACTCGCCGCGGGTATTTCCTGATAGATGCATACTACGCGGGTATTGGATCATGCCTGTGGTGATGAGTAACATACAAGGTTTCGTGTCGGCGGAACGAGCAAGGTAGCTGCGGACAGAACATCTATAAAGGATGAGTTACCAGGGTACTGCAGCGGTTATGTGGTTCGGGGGGTCCTGTAAAGCTATCCAGGATTGATAAGAAGGAGCTGACGAGAGTTGATTTCGCCTTTTCACTGTCCACAATCCTGGAGCGCAAGTTGTTCGTACACAAACTCTTTGGGAATAGGCTCCGACTTGAAGTGGACAATGAGTGAGAGCGAGAAGAGGACGCGATTGCATTCGAAGAAATACAGACTGTTACCTGCGCGTCCCTTGACCTGTGTTATAAGGGTCATCTCGAGCGCCAACCTCATTCCGGCGTATTGACAGTTTTAAAGGATGCAGCTCCATTTGCTGACATTCCCTGACGGAGTCCTATATTCCGTGTCGTATGTTTGAACGTGCCCAGCCACTAAGCGTATCGAATCTTAGTTACGGTTTAGTCCGTTCCCAAATTCAGATTGAGTCCTGAAAGAACCTTAACCTATTCTGGGTCCACCGTAAGTCGTGACCTTACCCCGTAAGTTCGGCTAATTCCGGATTGGCTTATATGCGGTTTCAATGTCCTCGCAGTGATCCTTCGATAGCGAGGAAGGTGAATACGGCCCGGAGCGCGCCCCGCGAATCTTTTTCCACTAGGTGAGTAGTGACTTCTTTCGTTTCCCAGGGCAATGGTCGGAAAAGGAACCTATACTTTTCAGGGCATTTCTGCTAGGACGACACTGTGCGTTCGTTCTACGAGGCTGGAACTATACAGGTCCGTGGTATGTGGTCGCTGATTAACTCTGAGACAATTGATTGGATACACTCCCAAGGCTCAAAATTAGCGCGGCTTGCTTCTCGCGAGACGCTACAAATTCATAGCATAGGCCTGCTATCCTAATCGCGAACCTGGTGAGCTAGTAGGTTTGGGCCAACAGAACGGCCAATTCTAACCGATAGAACGATTATCGAGAGCTGCTGCACAAATTAGCACGATTGGCATTCGAGCTCAAATTAAAGGCAATCCCGTTTTCCCGATTCGGGGATTTTACGGGGGAATACCTAGTAAGGCAAAACCAAACAAGGAAGTGCGTCCTTAAAACCTACTTCTGCATCTGGACTCATGACCGCGATCATTAAAGACATTGAAGGTAGTTAACAACGAGTATCCAATCCTCTTTTAGGGATAAATACTAGTTCGCTACGAGCGTGAATTAAGGGACCCTTAACTGGACTCAAAATCGTGCGAGGAACATAACAAATGCTCACGTCCTATATATGACAGAACTAGCAAGGGGCACATAAACATATTGCATAAACCGGCCTCCGACAGCTACGTAAGAAGTGTATAGTATTAATGTTGATCTAACATTCGCTGAGAAAACTCACGGGAGGCATAATCGAAACTCGTTGAACGATCGTTTCTTCCCCTGTATCCCATAGAAAGGGATTTGATTGGGAATTCGTCTAGTCAGGGACGTTACGCCTATGGTTTTTAACAGCAGCTTCTTGGCCGTAAGCCGGCAGGCGGGATAGTTTAGAGATCTTGTAGCCACAGATCTATAATCAGTCTGCAATAGGGATGTGCAAGAATAGAAAGAAAACTTTTAAAGCGGCTCGAAGCAAATCGGCGATAGATTCAACGGGAGGGTTGGCTCTCTTGAAAACTCCATCCCATTCTTAGCAAACGTGGTCCTAGCGATTATCCGCATGGAGTGCCCGATTTCGGACAGCGTCGTGGGGAGAGTTATGATAATGAGCCCCTTCTCTCCGCCTTAGTATACGGGGAGAAGGGCTCGTGTGGTGGCTTTTTAGACAGGAAATTCACACCAGCGGCTGCCCGATAGTCTCGAGTATTTCGGCTAGCGAAGATTTTACAACGCTATGCTAATTCTCGCCCCCTGAGCCCATATGTCGCCAGGTACAAAGCAAAGACGACTCATTACTATAGGCCATCTACTCGCCACGTTCGGGCACGCGTCTGCTGCAGATACTTGTATACTGTTGAAGATGGGGATATCCGTGGCTCGTGCTGGGGGTGAATGCCTTTCAGGCGCCATTCGATGTCTCGATGAGGGTGATCCATCTCGCGAAGAGTGGGGAGCAGGCCTGTGAGGCAGTCATCCCCAAGCCAAATCGATCCCGAAAAAACGAACGTCACGCAGCTGTCGGAAAGCCCTCCTGTTAGGTACAAGTCATAGGGACCCCCACCTTGGCGCGGCACTACAAAACGGGACCACCACTACGTCCGAGCATTGTGGATCATCACTGAAAATTGTGGGACACAAGCAGCGTTGTATTGTGGACTAACGAGAGGGTGAAAGCTACATGGCGTACGCTTGTGGAGAAGTTGAATGCGATGCTCATGCGATTCATATCACGCTTGCCTTTCGTGCGATAGAAGCCGCATACTGACGGTTATCTTTATCAAGCTTTTCCTAGGACTCTCTCTCGATGGCCGGAACTAATCCCTGCAAAGAACAAATAAGGTCAAGCGGCAGATTTTATACCTTCGATTTAGTACACCTATATTGTAAGGTGATTGCCACGTCAATGTGTCCTGAAAGACTTTATCAGTCCTCATCCCGGACAGGAGCGTGAACTATGCATGCAAACAGAGGAGTAATCAGAGTATGAATTTTATCTTGGCGGTCCGTGTGCAGCCCATGTGGCAATTGTAAATCGCACAACCAGTCACAAAACGTTCGTGCAACGAGTATGATCTGATCATCACGGAGTACTGGGTATTACCCGCTAAATCGACATCCGGGGCTGGTCCTTTTCCAAGCAACGGACTGGCAGCTGCCTTCGCTCCGCATCAGTAGCGCCGTGGGTGCGTAAGGTACAAGGACGGAAATCCGGGTGCATCCGCAGTCGCTTACACACCCACGCGGTTCGACCGCATAGTTAAATATCGCGCGGTTCCAGCCTCTATTTCCATTTAGGAAGCTAGTTCACAGTGAATATCGCATAGCAACACGCACTGAGTAATGCTTCGAGATAATTGTGCCTAATGGACCGAGGGTTACAGGTTCATCAGCACGGTATGCTGGGACATTGGGTTTAATATGCTATTCATCCGTAATTTATTTACTTACAAGTTGCTGCCATCCGGGCCATGGGGTCCTCATACGCATAGAGGGGCTTCAAGCCAAAGGTGAGGTGTGGACCGCTGTCAGGTATGTTGATCTAATATCCTTCCCGTTAATTCAAGAACCGTCTAAGAGCAAGCACTATTGGATTTCGGCGATGTCTGGTGCATGTTATATCGTTAGTAACGAGAGTGCGGGGGCTAGAGGACATCTTCTTTTTACGCTGTGTGGGTGTAGGTTCAAGCACTATCGACAATAGCGAATTGCTTTTGCGGGTGTTTGTAACTTTACTCGTGAATACGGACCATATGGAGCTACCGACTCCTGGTAGGATCATAGTGGCCTGTAGTAGTAGTAGCCAATTAGGCGAGGTTCATTTAACCTAACGATCGTCCAATTTATAGTGTTGCTAGGCGGTCTTGGTCCCGAAAAACTATAGTGAGTTGTGGATATTTTTCTCGCAGTGGGGTAGAAATGGGACCGTGGTATTCTTGAATCTTCACCTTGCTGGGTAGTATCGCGCAGCGTTCTCTCTACAACACACCGCCTTGTAGACCCCAAGACATAATGCCTGCAGGTCGCCGACCTTTATCTGAATGGGGGCGGTTTAAAGGTGGCTGTTACGACTACAATCAGATTGCCAGATGTGGGTCCTACTCCACTGGGTGTGGAGCTGACTCGTGGCGTGGCCTCGGTGGGTGTAGAGCAATGGCACGTGGGTCTTGTCATCAGGCATTGACAATCCTCCCAACCAGGCAGCTGCTCGGTGATCCAATGCGGCTGATGACTAGGAATTCGCTCCGCCGCCATTGCTAGACGAGGATAAAGTTTCAAATGTCATGGTTACGACTAACGCAAGACCTTGCGAACCATTAGGGAAGTGCGGGAGTGAGGTCCTAATACCTTTACGCGATTCCACATGCAGTTCGCGCCTATCAGTAAGCTTGTATCTGCTAACTGGATCCATTGTGGCTATACATAACTAGCAAAAAGCTGCAATAAATACGGAACCGGGAAAGATTTCATCGGGAACACGATATGTTATGCCGACTTATGATCGAGACTTATCCCACCCCGGAGGTGGGATCGACCTGGATAGCGCCATGGATTTTATTCCCTGGAGCCGTCTAGTACGGCATAAGCGGTCCAGTGTTTTGAACAACTAGTGCTTTATTAAGGATGATTCTTTTCTTTTGCAGAGTCGTGGCTGCCCCAACAAATGTGACCTTTACGCTCGCGACCGGAACATCACTCATTTACGGGCTGCATAGTGTCCACCTGCCTGGTGTACCAGCATTTGATGCTGCTATATGAGCCGCGTAGCCTTGCTTGAGCTTTCGTCGGCTACGTTTTTAGCCCAATCGATGGGGCATAAGTTAGGTTAGCGAGTGCCTCCAACCGCAAACGTTGAAGGGCATTCCAATGCGACCTCCAACGGAGACTACCCCGTGATAAGGATCGTACGTTCTGAGGGTGGGAAAAGATTCAACCTATACTGGCTATCAAAGTGAACCGCCTATAGAATTGCGAAATTCGTCGAGCTTCATAGCACCATAGCAACCCCTATCTCCCGATTGGTCGCAGACTGGGTTTGAGTTAAGATTGCGGCTAGAGTGGACTTCCGCCGAAGGCCTAATTTGCCAGGTACCGACTCAAGCGGGCGTAATTCGAGCCGGTAACGGAGGTTCCGGCTGTCCGGCTTTTGTCCCTATAAGCGTCTAAAACAATATGGCCTAATCGGTGAGTACTTGAGGGCACGCGTCTGGTAGTATTCCGTAGCTGATTTTGGTCTGGTTCACCATCCAAATGCCTTGGAGTTTACATGAAGCCTATTAGACACCAAACTGACAAGGTTCCGATGTAGCGTACTGTTCTATCCCCACCCCCGAAAGTACAACCGGTGAAAATGTCCTATTAAGGGATTCGATCAAGCCGCCCACCCGAAGTCAAACAGGTATACGTTTACCCCTGGCTCCTACTCGATGACAGCCTCGGTCACACAATGGAGCTTCGAAGGGTACATCCATCGGTCTTCCGTGCTTGATTTGTACATTCCGCCTCGTGGCATCGCAAAGAGATCTTCCAAGGCATCGCAGTTCGCTCTTTACACAATTCTAAGCTTTCTATTCTTCTTTGCCTTGCGCTTACACACGTCTGGTTTGAATGTGTTCCATAAAGGTTGGAGCAATATAGCCTGGCAGTAACATGAATTAGCCGAGAATATTACTGTCGCGGAGAGGCGGAGCCCGCTCAATCGTGCATCCTGGATCCAAACGGTTTAAATTAAAGTGGGAACCCCATACATTTTACATGATTTTCGCGTCGTAGGCTGCCGGCCGACCCGGTACGGAGGAGGACTAGGGTTCCGCCCGAACCCTACACAACTACGATGAGGGCATCCACGACTCGGTATGGAGGCCAGGCATCTTGGTAGTAGACGTACTGCGCTAATTCCTAGATCAACAGCATAAAAGGGTACTCCTGATTCCAGACCACTCGGTTGGCCGGTGGCCGAGCCCAGATTCATGTGAAGGTTAGTGATAAGACTTATAGCGGGTATATCTCTATCTAATTGTCCGGTCAAGGTACCGATACCAGTGAGACTGCGGTAAAAAGGCAGCAGCGCGAAATTAAATAGTGCCAACGCATGCAGCCTTTCGCCTTAAAAATCGAACTCATACCCCGCGGTACAATCCTGGCGAGTGTAACGATGCAGGCTATTCCTTGAGTTAGTTTTCACTAAGCAAGTTTACCTCATCATCAGATATGGGTGTACGTTGCGAGGTGCGCTGTACATTACACAAAATAGGTAAATAGGGTTAAGCTACAGTTGCTTAACTTTGTTGGCAGTTCTGAAGTACACACTCTGACGAGGTAGAGCTAAAGCCAATGACCGTTAGTTGTAAAGGTCCACTGGAATGAGATTGTTTCTGGCAGTCAACTTAGAGATATGAGCCTCATGCTTCGTCATACGAGGTACTTACCACCCAGATCTCCCTCACTCGGGGACCTACTAACCAATTACTGCCCCGAAAGTTATAACCCCATTATGGGGAAATCCTGAATATAGTTATACGGCAAATACCGGCGTAATAACTTACTTTAAAGGTCGCCTGAATCCTCATCTACGGAACCTACTCCTCTTGTAGAGTCACCCGGTGGCGACGAATGACGGCGCGACTGAGAGACACATGTGCGTGTTTACTCCAAGAACATCTAGTGCGGCCCGTTACCAGATACCGAAATAGCGCTCAAGAATTGGAACTTCGCTTGGCAGTAAGGACGATAAAACTACCGCTCGGCGGAAATCGAGCAAACATCTGCAGCAGCTCGATATATAATTTTCCCTTCTTGCTTCCATATGCATGCATACTCTTCGGTTGTCTTTTTGCCCTCTAGCACTGGTTATGGGAGAGATGCCATAATTTATATACAGGCTGAAGACAAGGGTGTAAGTGTTTCGGGTCGGCTAAATCGCACAATCTTTCAAAACGACGAACTCTTATGTATCAAACCAAGGAGCGTCGGCAATGCTGATGACCCGAGCTATTGATCAGATTTAAGAACAACTCGGAATTTAGTATCCCCAACATAGCCCCCGCAAAAAGAGTCTAAAGAAATCGCCTTCTTTGCCTAGTCGACTAACACAGTGTCAAGTGTTTCGGGGCGAGCGTCTCCCCAAACGTAATCAGCGACTTCGCAACCTTGCAAGAAAGAGGCTTAAAGACGCCTGAAAGTAGAACGGTGGCGCACCTCTAATCCCTGGGGCTGACACCTAGTAAGTGCGATTTTAGTTTGACTAAGTGGGTTTACACAAAGTAGTTTCGTCTCAGCAGATCGGCTTCTCGGGTTACTTGTGGCTTAATGAATTCCATTATCGAAGTGGAAAACCTGGACGGAGTTTCGCACTTTGGTACAACAATCGATGTTAGCACCTGCGAACAGGGGACGAAGACACGCTCGTTACGGGCAATTTGATATTATGTAATTATAAACCAACTATGCGTCCGCAACTGTTACCCATTTGTTAATTACAGGCACCGTTTACAACACCACTGAGCATTGCCAACCATGACGCACGAATGCGGGAATGACCATCCAAAGAACGGGTAAGCAATCTGAGCGCCTTGGGGTGGACCTGGGCCGGCATCCATGGCACTCTAGGGGTAGTTTGGGCGGGAGCAATACTGTTCAAAACATCGAGACAATAATTAATTTCGAACGTACAAATCTTGTCGAGTGTGCGAAACATCCCGTCGATACTTTATAAGTAGAAATGTCAGTTGGTCAATACTTTACTCGCCACCGCAGCTAACGGCACTCGGATTAATGCATCTAAAAATTTGCCACGATGTTATAAGCCATATAGCTACAGTGGAGGCGGGCCCATCTCTGAGAGAGTATGCCTGCTAGGTCATAGCGCCTCTACGATTATGGCTGGACGAATGAAATCTGAGGCTTGCAATACCACTTAACCCTCTACGAGATGAATTAAGGCGCCCAGTCATCTTGCGAGCTATTCAAACGTCGAATAGTAGCACACGATCAAAATCCGACTCGGGAGACGTTAGAGTAAGCCGGTCTGGCAACGTTCTGAGTGACGTCAGGGATCCTGAGTCTAGGACTGCAACACACTTCCGTTAAACTCAGACTAATAATAACTATCCTGTCAAGTGTTCCGGTCTCGGCACTCTTGGGGGGCATACCAATCGAGGGTACGAAGTATTCTGACCAAATTAGAGATAAAGCTCTGCCACTGCGATTAGTTGTTTGTGACCGAGGAATCACCTGGAGGGGCTATTTACACCCTGAACCTGACGCCAACTCTATCTACGAATTACCCTAAATCGATATCTACAAAAGTCCGGAGAATGGTCTAGGAGACTTAGAGTGACTTCCCTGTAGATAATTCCCTGAGTTATGCCGTCCCTATCGGATTACTGGATACCGCTAACGGTCGGATGAACACGAGACCTGCGACAGACATAATGGCGAGACAGGATCCCCTGGTGGTATTCGCAAGCACTTGAACCGAGGGTTAAGAATGGGCAAGACAGGAATACCGTCCGTTAAGCAGTATAAGGGGGGTCTTAGGGCACTTATACGCTAAGCTGTCAGTCAAATTTGTGCAGTATTGACGATGTTTGCCGGTAGTCTGAGAGAGACTAACGGTGCGAATAAAAGCGGAATATCTCCGACTAGAGGGAGGTTATCCCTTTGATTATAACGAGAACTTTATGCGTCCGACGACTTATTGGTTGGTCAAACAATTCTCACGATTCCATCATAGGATACCTCGGTTCGTGCACACTCATTTTCGAATTACAAATCAGGGATGCCACGCGCTCAACATAATATTGCGTATTCTAGATACTGTAGTCTCGTATTATAGATGTAACAATTCGCGGTCCTGTCTCTGTAGCGACTTGAGTTGCCGAATAAAGCCCTCAATACTACGTGGACCTTCAAAGGGAGGACGTTAGAGCGACCTAATGACATCTCGAGAGGAAATTTGTATGAGCGGTGCCAACGTTGAACGGTACAGATGATGCTCCGTATTCCGCGGCATCACCCGTTAAGTATGTTGTCGTAACCGGCCAATACCGGGGTTAATGCTCCAAACTAGACAGTTCGCCGTTCTACAAAAAAGAGCCTCGGCCCCCCCAGTTTAAACTGTGTAGTGATTTGCATATGAGAAGTGCAATGCGGCGTCCAACTCCCAAGAATTGCTTGGGCGAAGGGATGTGCGATGCTGCCTTCCTATGCGCTGTTATGGCGTCTCATCACCTACAGATTAACGTTTGTAGGGGCGACCCGAGGATATGCAAACTGCCGTACGGCGACCAGAGTCTGCGCCGAGTGCTCCTCTACGCATTCCTCGCGTCCCGATAATGGGACGGTATCCTCGTTAGAATTTAGCCAGTGTAACCCCAAACTGCCTAGGATCGCCTAACATAATTAAATGAAACATGAAGTTTACGACCGCGGTGTGGGACGGACTCTCGCTTAGTGCTCTACCAGCACCGTTCGGGCCAGAAATCCGGAGCACGGACACTACCGCACTCTACAAATCCAATGGTAGTTCATCGATGAGATGCTAGTGCGACCTCGGTTATATTACGATGATTCTACGATTGCTGCCGGAGACCTCGATAAACGCGTTCGCATTCGGTAGCCGCCCGTCCAGCTTCCCCACTGACACCGCATCTGAGCAAGATGTGACGTCCGGTGGGGGAATATCGATCGTATTCGGGGTTTAGTCGTGCAAGTGGAGCAGAGGGACGGTGACCTCCTGTTCATGTCTTATCTTCGCTAAGCATCAGGTTCTAAGCAGAATGTAGTTGGGTTTCTGCGACCTATGCGCGACAGATCGTTAACTACATTACTCACCTACTACTTACCAAGTTTCGCTCTTGAATCGAGAATGGCTGACGTTGAACAGTAAGTAGAAATTATCAACCCCCCTCGCTTCTGACGCTGATCCGTTCTGCGGGAGGTATAGGTAAGAGTTAGCATGACGTTATTAGAGATGCCCTGCATACATAAGTTGTCAGACTCCTCGCCGGTGCTTGATGTCTGCGCCCCGGGACATCTTAAAGCTTTCATGACCGGGTACTGGGTTAACATAATTGCTGGGGGAAGAAGGCTATCACGAATCGAACAAAAGCCCAGGAGACTAGTGGATGCGCCTCTGTTAACTAATGCGGGTGAAGCCGGCCTGTCTAAGCTGTCAAACGTTCACGTCTGTGGATCGTCTCCCGCCTGATTGAAAATCGCGCTGCCCATCAATAACCGGCAGATGATGAAAGCGAGACCTTGAGTGCTGCAAGTGCGGTTTTAAGAAGCGAAAGCGTAACGGCTGTTTATTCCTAAGATCAGGAACTGAATCACCAGCTTCTACAACTAGCCACAGTGTCCAATGTATGGAATTACGGCGGATGAACATGGGACCATGCCCTTTGAAGTCCCCACTTTCAACGCGACTTTAGCAATCGGAAGAAAGGCACGAATATGAACTGGATATTGAGCTGCCAGAGCGCCCCTGTGACTGTTTCGACGAAGGACAGTGGTGGTCGCACTGCACGTTGCGACTGCGGATACACTGCCCAATCACATTCCGGTGTGGATGTGACTAGGATCAAGGTAGAATGCGTTCCGAGAACGAAAGGCTTGCTAGAATCCGAGTTTATTCGGACACGCTGGACTCGACGCCCGTCATTTAACGAATTCAAAACGGGACCCCGCAGCTGCAGAAAGTGGATTAACACGAGAAACGTCGGAGCTGGCCATTGACGTGCGGTAACGTCTGAACACCATGCGGCAAATAATCCTCGTACCCATGCACTTCCAGCTCGGTGTACTCTAGGGTTGAATTGCCATGGACGCTCTTAACGCGACACAAAAGGCGCTTCGCCAATCGAACGCTTAATATTTGGCTCTGACTTAAGAGAAGGCTACTACCGAGACCTAGACCGGAATCTGCTAGGTCCTTCATAGGGATCGATCTATGCGCAATGTACCTGTAGGCCTGCGCACGTCTGTCCTCCGATTTGAGGGGCATTGAACTTGACCTACCGTGCTAAGGAATAATATGATACCCTCGACTTTAGCAATGTGTGATTGACCGACCTATAACTGTTTCTACCTGGCAATTAACCATATAGAGGACGATCCTGTTAAACATACTTGTTGCGTATCTGCAGAAGTTAAGCAAGATATGAAAGTATCAGGGTGCCCTTATCTTCCAAGTTACGCCAGGTATAGCGGATGCTAACAGACTGTGAATTCCCCCCTTCTGAACGGGGTCCAACGCGGCCGAGTTTATCGTGAAATATCGTCCGACGGCTATTCCGGGAGCCTCCCACTACGGTCAGAATCTAATAGTTCCGCGCATACCCCATCTCTTTAAGAGCAGTGTTAGGCCCACGCGCTTTCAAGAACTTACGGAGTCAAATGGTCAAACCTTCAACAGAAGGTTTAAGCACAATATATATCTGGAGCCCGCGATCAGTTAATTCGTCGTCCTCGGCCCATCAAGAATTGAAGCTATGTGTGGAGACGGCGTCCTCGCATTCTGATCAGTGGGTCAAAAACACAGGTGGGAGGTAAAGGAGGCACGACGCAGCACCTGTATACTGCAATGCCTACCGATCTCTGCCCAACTACGTGCTCGACGACGTTAGCTTGTTAGAATCGTTTGATAGGTGTACTACTTAAAAAACCTCGATAGGACGGCCTCGGTATGCCCGCAGAGGCAATTGTTTCCCCAGTACTTAACGAGAGTGTTGGCCAAGTATCTATTAGTCCAAACCGTCCGACGGCAGCCATCACGCAGTCTACGCGGGAGTGTACTCGTTGCTAATCCCTAGGTGACTTCAAACACAGCGCACCCGCTATGGTCTAGCCTAGGCGTTACGGTACGATGTATGCATACAATCCATTCCATACCGACCAGGTCTCTCGTACTGTCGGCTAGAAACAGAGTGGGAACGAGAGCCCTGTGATTCTTCGGCACGTTGCTCAAGTGTGCCGCCTCTCGCGAGTCATCACTGGGTTCGTCTCCTGCGGTGTTACCCGACAGTAGACTTGTGCTAGTCACACTCATAACGCTGTGTTGGCGGTCTGTAATTTACAGTTCACATTTTTTGCGCGCTACGATATTGACTGAGAGAAGCCCTGACTGTAATGCGACGCTTCCCGCTAATCGCACAATGCAAGAAACCGAATATCTTTTATCAATTGAGCAGAGATAGATTTCAACAAACATCTCGGGGTCCTCGGCCAGCATGTGGGGTAACCGGGGATTGTTTATCACTCTACCGATTCATTGTAAGGTATTAGTACAAATTCTCACCGCCCGAAGTGGGAGCTGTAGCAGCCCGATCCGCATAACCAAAGAGTCAGATCCGTTGGAAGCTATGGCTGTAACGTCGCCAGCAAATTGCCTAGCATAAAAATGCTAAGGACTAGGATATGAACCGCTCTTACTAGGCGTGCGAAGGGTAACGGGCTGTTTCCACTGCATTCAATTACGGCCGAGCTTGGCAACGCGACATCCTTTTCCCGGGTCTCTATCATGGCGGACGCCCCTAAAAGCTGCTTGCCCCGATAATGCCAATCATGACTCTGATAAAAACGTGAACCGTCTTAAGATAGACCCTTATTCAGCCTTAAGGGAGTCAAATTGGGCGACGCTGCTTCTTGGTTAACGGTCAACATTCAGACCGACTGTCAGCCGGCCTTCCTACTTCATAAGCCTAGGCCTTGTTACTAGGATTCTAGAAACACTAATTGGTTTAGAAGTCAAGAACGTGGCTTGAGGGGTTTCTGCACTACGGTACGATGTTTTTGCGAACAGACTAAAGAGAAATGGTAATGCAGGCAGCAATGGTCTAGCAGGATATCTCGTGTGGTCCTAGTTCCGGCCCACGGTCTCGGACGTGGATCACGAGAAATTGCAATTCGGAGCAGACTTTCAATAGGTCAAATTGTGTCGTTTTCTATAAGTTTCTGGAGACTCGGTCTTCGTTACAACGTATGACGTTAAACACACTAGTTCATTTTCCAACGTATTCCCGTACGCAAAATTGGTTCTAACCCACTCCAAGAGCTAAAAACCTTTTGAAATTCTGATAGGCGTTTTGTACAGCCTTCAGCTGTCTCAAATCGGGGACTAGTCCATATGAATGCCCCGAAGAGAACCCAGGAGGGGGCCTTTTGAAATCTCCGCAGGTCGGGAAACGGGTCCAGAATCTCAACCTAAAAACTCCATGTCGTATTCAAGTCAGGGGTTTATTAAGTGAAGATGGTTAACCGGTGCATGGAAAAACTGATCGGGTCCGCAGATCGAAATACTATCTACATACGGTGGGTTGTCTAAGTGTAAGAAACTCGTTGTCTTGTTAGCCGCTCACCGCGTAACAGGCCTTTCGCCATACAGCAAAAGCAGGCAATGGTCTTCAGTGTAGGGTTGATGTTCCACTAACCGGCTGCAGCCTTATGATTCGGGCGGCATACCGTATCTTCATAACGTATTCCGGCTCGTCCGAGGATCTTTAGTATCCCACGGTCCGCTTGCGTCGGATCAGGGGTGTGCTATAGCTGCTCGATTCCGCAGACATAACCGGGATCCCTCGTCCCATGATAGTAAGTGCAAGCTCCGCCGACCCAGTAGCCTGATAGGTGGTCTGAAGCGTATAGAGTGGGCGATACATACGAACGTACAGGCTGGAATGACAGTACAGGCCCGACTGCTATGGAGCCGGCATGGAATTCAAAAACTTCGGTGGGCGCATAACTAACGCGAGCGGACAACGCTGCGACTAGATCTATTACACTAAAATAGGGGTTTTGACTGATGACACTGGGTAGGCGCGGCGGATATCCGTATACCTGTAAAGACATAATCTTGTTTGAACAGCCTCTTTAAGGCCTACGAGGTAGACGATGGTATTTTCTCAATTGATCGGGCCGCTCCTGCATACATAATGGCAGCAGTCCAGTTTATTTACGGAGACACTGATACATGGCGCAGCACGACCCGAGGGTTACCAGACATTTCAGCGCAACTCTAACTAGCTGGGCATTCCGATTGGAATCGTCTTCCCATATCTTGATGTATGACTGGAGCGTTAACGTAGCGCGTTACTACTTTGACGACGTCTGAAAAATGACCTTCGCAATGCACCTATGACCGTGTTAAGAGTGAAAGCTAGGCCTCAAATGTTCATCCGAGCAGCTGCTATAAACAATTTCCAAAACCGATGCAAACAATTTTCTCCCTCAAAGTGGTGAGACCGGATGACTCTGCCGCTTGCTAATTTTGTCTAGGCTACTATCGAGCATTCGTGCCATCGCTCCTAGATAACTCAATAAGATTAAGTTCCGCGCCCTGCGATTATGCCTCATTGCAATCCGGGACCTTGTAAGCATGACGTTTGTGGTCTTGGTCTTCGGCGTTCCTATGCTGCAGAGATTCAGTCATAAATACTGTCCGTACGGATTTTACAGGAGCAGATGTTTCTTATCTGCACGTTCACGCTTTTCGTCTACAGAAACGAAAATTACCTTACATGTTTAAGGACAAAAGCTGCGGTGGTGGCAAACGTCATGGCTTTAACCAAACTTGCCGGCGTGCACCTATGTATGTGTGCCCGTGTGTATGTCTACTGTCCCTGATACGCTATTCTAAGAGAGCACAGCGCTCGTCCGATTCGCAAATAGATCGCGGGTAAGTGCATCTTTACAACTCGTTAAACGATCCGAGTGTGGTCTGACATCTACGCCCAAATACAGGGCCTATCTTAATACGAGTCTACGTGAAGCTAAAGCCAAGCGAGCTAGCGTATGTTAAAGGTACATAAATCGGAGCCGTGTACCTACGCGATGGCGCCGAAAAGTAGCACGAAGATGCGAGTTGACGCGTTGGCCTTAAGCGATCAAATCCTACTTTTGCGATGTGTGGATGACGACCGTTCCGTTTAAGCTACGGTATGTACATTGACACTGATGGGTTTGAAATTGATCCTGTATGCGACTTCCTGGGTCTACGCTGTACACAAGGTATAGTTGTTTGGCTCTGTTAGCGAACACCAAGAGCGACATACGCGTGTATGGGCCGCACCCCTCACGCTCAGTTCTGGGCATATAGGCTTCGCTAGAGGACGAGCTGAGTATGGTGTCCCAGAGGCTGTAACAACATGAGTACGATAAGGTATAGGTGTGTATACTTAAACACACTGAGAGAGGGGAACCACATCAATCCGAATCTACCCATCGCAGTTCGCAATAAGTGCCATTTGCTGATTGACGAGGTATAGTGCGTAGGAACCGTAGTGCAAACCCAGCACCGAGCCAAATATTACCATCTATAACAGGAGTGATGTCAGGTGACGCGTTTGTGGTCACCTGCCCATGTGCTTATGTACATAAAAACGCCTCTAATTCAGCGTCCAACAATCTGCGTGACCTGCACCGAATCCCTCATGGGGACACCGAAGCGGGCATATCGCAGTACGTCTTGCTCACCTTATTGCTGGAGCGCTCGCGAACGGAGGCTCGACGTGCTCTCGGACGACGAGCCTGCTCATCGTAATACTATTGTGACTGAGTCACCCCGTAGGCGTTGGACTAACACCGAACCGACGCAAGAGCCAATAGACAGTACATGTCAAGCCCTAAATGCAGCGCCATGGTCTAACATTCAAGCAACTAGGCGAAGGGCCAGAGATGCACGTTCCAGCAGATAACTGGGCGGAGAGCCCGGCTATCGAGTTAGTGTAATGTAGGCTAAAGCGGCCCGACCGTACCCTAATGGAAAAATCGTTCGATCTAGGATTTACCCTCTTACGTTCGACCGTCCATGTCGTTCGACGACCGCATTCTGATACAAGACGCATAACTGCCAACGCAACCACCAAGCTCATTCAGCAGCGGTGTACTAGGAATAACAACGATTGCTTTCTTTGTTCACCGTATAAAAAATAAGCACTCAAATCAGTGCACTGAGAGGTGAGTACTCCGCGCGCTCATAAGATTTAGCACACCAACGGGGTTTTTGCGCGGGTGCCCGGGGTGGTCATTTACACCACATGAAATTCCCTCCAGTCGGACATTTACGCCCCTGTACTTAAAATAAGTGTACACACTCCATGAGGCAGGACACAACACGGGAACCTTGAAACTATCCCAAAGTAGCAAGGATCAGAACGAAGACTTCCCAAGAACCGTTGGCAATCAATAAAGCGTTGTCGGAGCACGAACTGTGAGGCAAATATTATTGTATAGGCGGGGTTGGCCTCTGAAATAACAAACGTTGGCTAGGATGTGGGCTTTGCGAGGGAATAGACCGCCATTTATCGAGAACAACGACAGTGCTGGCAATTGTAGACATAAGGAGTCGCCAGGGATAAACATAGGAATACTGTACCCTTGAATCGTAGGACGTAAATAAGTCACGGGTAGCCACTCGGTTCCGAATCGATCATCGAACGTTCCCTCGGTCCATCTAGATGGTGGAGCTTGTTGTCCGGGCTACAGTACGCCCAATACATCTGCTCGGAGTTGGACATATGCATTGACGCAATTGGTCGCCAGCAGGCGAATTATTCCAGGAAAAACTCTATAGTTACGTAATCCTTCCGATATTATGTTCCTATGCTGTGGACCCCAGAATGGCATGTTGAAACGGGTTACCTTCCAGTAGGTGACATAATGGCTAGATTGTATTTCTACCAGTTCACAACTGGAGCTTCTGGTCCTTGTAATTTAGCCAATATTTCACTGTGTGTAGTGCGAGTTAAGATGGCGGCACCTTTTTGCCACAGTACTCGAGCACTAAGGGATATGCGAGTAGTGACACGGTCTTAGGCGAAATTGTCGCCCTACAGAATGTGGTTCCTCGGTAAGTCTCCTATCTATGCGGTATTGCCCCACCCGGTAACACCATAGCTGCGGATGGTCAGACTAGCTGTTTACGCTCATACGTGGTCAAGCAGAGGGGGGTCGGTGAATACTGTTAGGGGTGGTCGATTGAACCCTGTAATACGATAAGATCCGAGACCAGTGCACTATCTCTGCCTGGAGTAGGGACTACTGGAAGGTATGATCCCGTAAGAGCCGGTATCTCTCGGTTCGCCCACTTCAAAGTGTCTTAAGACCCGAGGAGTCGTAACTCATTAAGAAAGGAAGGAACAGGCGCGTGCGGCATAGGATAACTCCAATACTCTGCACTGCTTTCGGCTCCAGTGTTTGGGCGGATCCCGTTCCAGTTACAGGAAAGTCTGACGTCAACTCAGGTTCTCTAATCGAGACACTAGAAGAACAAGATGAAGTACTTGAAACGAGGTGTCACCAAGTATGCGGGGAGTCGTCCGTGGACCCACACGGATTTGTCAGATAGTTCTAATTCGTGAAAGCGCTTCAACCTCGGTTTCTATGAATGTTATTTACATTTTAGAATGTCCGCGATACCAAAACTTTTCTTTACGACTAATACGGCAGGGTTAGCCAACGTAGTCAATACATTAAGCTGTGTATACAGATAAGCGAATGCTGTTTTGACGTAGACCCAAACGTCGAATCGATGGGACTTAGGAGAAACAATCGTAGGAAGTTAGACCTCCGCTATATTACTTCGGTCTTAAGGCCCAGAAGGGTCTAACCCGATTTCTAGGCCTAATAGGATGAAGTTCATCTGTCTCCTGCAGGCGCAAGCGGACAAGCCCATGGACAACGGCATAGCCATTACTTCTGCGAGAGCACGCTCTACGGCAGAAATAGTACATGGCGAGTTCTTAGACATTTATGTCATGTATCAGAATCACGACAATTACCTGTCTTGGGCGAGCGAGCAGGGTGTGAGCGGCAGCGGTTTCTACTACCCTCCTATGAGGTGCTCCCCGTTATGTCCTTGACTTTCGACTGCCATCATTAATAAAATAGTAGATATTTCACCGGCACCTAAATTAGCGTCAGGTCTAAGGGCAAGCCGGGCAAACCTCAATCGGGAAGCAAGAATAGAAGGCATGGTTTTTTAAATCATAGCGCCCCTTGCACTCGTTAATCCTGATCATATCTCCCATCTCCACAGCGCCTACCCCGTGCTCCCACGCGCACACCTGTTCGCTACAATTGCCTCTACTGACAAGAGAGTCTTACACAAGGTTGCATCATGCATGCCCTTGCACGACCTTTCCACAAACTCACTTTCCTGCGCTTGCCCCTCGTGGTACTCCTCTACAAAAGTAATCCAATTTGTTTAAATATGGTTGGCTGCTAGTCGTGTCCTTTAGGAGACACCCAAATTTTAGGTCTGTACCAAAGAAAGGCAACTCCATTTATAAAGTCAACACTTGCATTTCTTGCATTAAGTCCTAGTACTTCAATGTTATATACTGCATATATATTTAAGATATATTTATCTGATTCATCACTTGTTGAAATAATAGATCGGTCCACAATAAAGAAATCACATTCATTTTATGAAGTTCGGAATGAATACAACTAAAAGGTCTGTCGTGCAAATTGGGATTTCCAATGTTTTCAGTCTTCATGCTGTGTCTGCATTGTAGAATGACTATTTCCTTATATTATGATGACCTGTTATGTAGTTTGATGTTAACAGACATTGTTAACGATAAAAGCCATTGATGTCCTCTGAGTTGTCCATAAAGGTACAATCCGTCCTGGAACATGCTCCATTTCCAATTAGCATCTTCGCTCGTTCGGGCTGGGCGGTCTGCAGGAGCACGTGCGCAGGGTGAGGGCCTCGTGTGACACTCGCTGGCATTCCCGAAAGTGGAAAAACCTCACCGCACTCATTCATTCATAAAAACAAAATCCAGGGAGAAAGCAGAGCAGATCTAATGAGTTGTTGAATGCTCTAAATATTAGCTTGGAACACCCATACACTGACCTTTTAAAAAATCCCCTGCAAACGTTATGCGGGTGTGGTGGGGAAAATGCATCTTTGGCAGCTTGAGGAGGCCTCTTTCAAAGCATTACTAAAAAGACATATCCACTCACTGGCGAAGCCAGTGGGTGAGGTGGCACGCAGATGCGTAGCTAAGGGGGGGCAGGGGGGTACATGTGTCCCCGGGCGCCAAGGTAAAGGGGCGCCAAAATGAGGCTTACGTTACATTATAATCTTCTTGGTTCTTTCAGTAAAGTCACGTAGAATGGGAAAAATAAAAATAAAACTTAATACAATTTTTATTGAGAATTATTTTATTATGTTTTATTTTTATTATTTTATTATTATAATTGAGAATTATTTATTGTGGTTGTTGGGGGGTCGCACTGTGGTGTTGGGGGTGCCGCACACTGTGGTTGTTGGGGGGTGCGCACGCTGTGGTTGTTGGGGGTGCCGCACGCTGTGGTTGTTGGGGGTGCTGCACGCTGTGGTTGTTGGGGGTGCCGCACACTGTGGTTGTTGGGGGGTGCCGCAGGCTGTGGTTGTTGGGGGCTGCGCACACTGTGGTTGTTGGGGGTGCCGCACACTGTGGTTGTTGGGGGGTGCCGCACGCTGTGGTTGTTGGGGGTGCCGCACACTGTGGTTGTTGGGGGGTGCCGCACACTGTGGTTGTTGGGGCCGCACTGTGGTTGTTGGGGGTGCCGCACACTGTGGTTGTTGGGGGCGCTGCAGGCTGTGGTTGTTGGGGACGCTGCAGGCTGTGGTTGTTGGGGGCGCCGCAGGCTGTGGTTGTTGGGGGTGCCGCAGGCTGTGGTTGTTGGGAGCGCGCAGGCTGTGGTTGTTGGGGGACGCCGCAGGCTGTGGTTGTTGGGGACGCTGCA
This sequence comes from Callorhinchus milii, assembly GCF_018977255.1. Taxonomy (NCBI): domain Eukaryota; kingdom Metazoa; phylum Chordata; class Chondrichthyes; order Chimaeriformes; family Callorhinchidae; genus Callorhinchus; species Callorhinchus milii. Next base: position 66,124 of record NW_024705145.1, read on the forward strand.
GGCTGTGGTTGTTGGGGGCCGCACGCTGTGGTTGTTGGGAGGCGCCGCAGGCTGTGGTTGTTGGGGGGTGCCGCACGCTGTGGTTGTTGGGGGACGCTGCAGGCTGTGGTTGTTGGGGGTGCCGCACGCTGTGGTTGTTGGGGGCCGCAGGCTGTGGTTGTTGGGGGGTGCCGCACGCTGTGGTTGTTGGGGGGCTGCAGGCTGTGGTTGTTGGGGGCGCCGCACACTGTGGTTGTTGGGGGGTGCCGCAGGCTGTGGTTGTTGGGGGTGCCGCAGCCTGTGGTTGTTGGGGGGTGCCGCACACTGTGGTTGTTGGGGGGTGCCGCACACTGTGGTTGTTGGGGGTGCCGCACACTGTGGTTGTTGGGGGTGCCGCAGGCTGTGGTTGTTGGGGGTGCCGCACGCTGTGGTTGTTGGGGGGTGCCGCACACTGTGGTTGTTGGGGGTGCCGCACACTGTGGTTTTGGGGGTGCCGCACACTGTGGTTGTTGGGGTGCCGCACACTGTGGTGTTGGGGGGTGCCGCACACTGTGGTTGTTGGGGGGTGCCGCACACTGTGGTTGTTGGGGTGCCGCACGCTGTGGTTGTTGGGGGGTGCCGCAGGCTGTGGTTGTTGGGGGGTGCCGCAGGCTGTGGTTGTTGGGGGGTGCCGCAGGCTGTGGTTGTTGGGGGTGCCGCAGGCTGTGGTTGTTGGGGGCGCCGCAGGCTGTGGTTGTTGGGGGACCTGCAGGCTGTGGTTGTTGGGGGCGCCGCAGGCTGTGGTTGTTGGGGGGTGCCGCAGGCTGTGGTTGTTGGGGGCGCCGCAGGCTGTGGTTGTTGGGGGGCCGCAGGCTGTGGTTGTTGGGGGCGCCGCAGGCTGTGGTTGTTGGGGGACGCTGCAGCTGTGGTTGTTGGGGGCGCCGCACGCTGTGGTTGTTGGGGGCCGCAGGCTGTGGTTGTTGGGGGGCCGCACGCTGTGGTTGTTGGGGCGCCGCAGGCTGTGGTTGTTGGGGGGTGCCGCACGCTGTGGTTGTTGGGGACGCCGCAGGCTGTGGTTGTTGGGGGGTGCCGCAGGCTGTGGTTGTTGGGGGACGCCGCAGGCTGTGGTTGTTGGGGGGCCGCACCTGTGGTTGTTGGGGACGCCGCAGGCTGTGGTTGTTGGGGGTGCCGCAGGCTGTGGTTGTTGGGGACGCCGCAGGCTGTGGTTGTTGGGGGTGCCGCAGGCTGTGGTTGTTGGGGGACGCCGCAGGCTGTGGTTGTTGGGGGGTGCCGCAGGCTGTGGTTGTTGGGGTGCCGCAGGCTGTGGTTGTTGGGGGGCGCGCGCAGGCTGTGGTTGTTGGGGGTGCCGCAGGCTGTGGTTGTTGTGGGGCGCCGCAGGCTGTGGTTGTGGGGGCCGCACGCTGTGGTTGTTGGGGTGCCGCAGGCTGTGGTTGTTGGGGGACCGCAGGCTGTGGTTGTTGGGGGTGCCGCAGGCTGTGGTTGTTGGGGGCGCCGCAGGCTGTGGTTGTTGGGGGGTGCCGCAGGCTGTGGTTGTTGGGGGTGCCGCAGGCTGTGGTTGTTGGGGGTGCCGCAGGCTGTGGTTGTTGGGGGGTGCCGCAGGCTGTGGTTGTTGGGGGTGCCGCAGGCTGTGGTTGTTGGGGGGTGCCGCAGGCTGTGGTTGTTGGGGTGCGCAGACTGTGGTTGTTGGGTGCCGCAGGCTGTGGTTGTTGGGGGGTGCCGCAGACTGTGGTTGTTGGGGGGGCCGCAGGCTGTGGTTGTTGGGGACGCTGCAGGCACAACCACATACTAGGTTGTTTGGGGGCGCCATAGGCGCCTCCCAAACAACCTAGTATGAAGATAAACCCTAATCAGATCGAAATTACGGATTTCGATCGGATAATTGGGGGGGAGGGGACACGTGCCACCAAAGGCGTAGCGAGGATATTTTGTGCCCGGGGACGAACTATAAATTGGCGCCCCCGCCACCCCCCGTTTAATCACATACCAAAATGTAATTACATGACATGTAGGCTGTGTGTGGCGGATATATAAACGTTTAGGTTGAGGTGTAGATTTGTGCAGTAGTTTCAGGCTGCCGCGCCCGCCGCAATAAGTTAAAATGTAACTTTCGATTTAAAGCTTTCGTGACTGCAGGGATTCATCTTCTTGTTCTTTCAGTAAAGTCACGTAGAATGGAACTAATAAAGTAATAAAAATAAAAC
>NW_024705146.1:0-41953 GCF_018977255.1 Callorhinchus milii
GGTCTGCCACCGTTGTGGTCGAGAGGGGCATGTGGCGAGGGGGTGCCGCACGGAGCCGGAGGCCGCCAACGTCACCTGGAACCCGCCGGGGCCGAACGCCGACAGGATCCAGGCGAGTGACGCCGTCCCGCCCGGCCTCTCGTCGGGCCGAGCATTACAATTTCGACGCCGCGAACTTACCGGGAGTCTCCTCGGGGTGGGCGCCGTCGGTGTCGTTCCCCGGTCCCCATTGTCCGGGTCAGGGGAAGGGGATCGCGCCGGTGATAGCGCGGGGCCTGTGATTGCGTCGCGACCCGGAGTGGCGTCGCAAACGGACGTGACGTTGCATCCGGAAGTGACGTCGCGGCCAAAAGTGGTGTCGCGGATCGCGCCGGGAATTGCGCCGGGCCGTGGACCGCGTCGGGAGTCGCGCCGAGGCCAGAGACCGCGTCGGGAGTCGCGCCGAGGCCGGGAGGGACGTCGCGGGCGGACGTGACGTCGCGGGCGGGAAGTGACGTCGCGAGGAGGTGACGTCGCGGGCGCGTGACGTCGCGGGCGGAGGACGTCGCGGGCGGGGACGTCGCGTGACGGCGGGGCGTGGTTTCGCGGGCGGGCATGACGTCACCAGTTTACCGCGACGCCGGCGAGTTGCCAGGGGCAACGGCCCGTGTGCGGAGACGGCACACAAAATTGACATTGCGCCCTGGAGCAGTTCCACGGCCCGCCTCGCCACCGCTTTGCGGCGGAGCGAGACGGAACCAGGGGGACCACGCCCCCGTGACAAAGGAAAGGGAGGGAGAAGGGAGGGGCTCACGGGAAGGCCCACCCCCCAGTCCCCACCGCCCCCTACAATGGGGGGGCCCCCTCCCCACACCACAAGGGGGGCCCACCCTACGTCACCAAGGGGGGGCAATTTGTACCACATAGAGAGCCCAGCCCGCAACCCAGGAGGAAGCCCACACTATGTAACAAGGGCGCGCTCACCCTGCTGCGACGCACTCCAAAGGGAGGAACCCCATCTTCGGTCCATTCACATCCATCCCCCATCATCTCACCATGCACCACAGGATAACGAGACACCGCCTGGTCAGTGGCCGGACTCAGCCACACAATGGAGGAAGCTGGCAAGGCGGGTGGTAGCGGCCACGTCAGGAACCTCGGTCCTGGTCGGTGAAATCGCGGGAGTGTCGGCACGTATCTTGGTGGATACGGGGGCATCAGCCACGATCATCTCGAGCACCATGCATGAGATGCTGCCGGATAAAATCCGACCTTTAGTCCCCGTCAAGACAACGTTCATTGCAGCAAATGGAGGCAGCATGGGCTTCCTGGGCCAGGTTGAAGCCCCGACACAGATTGGGCAGCTTTCGGTAGCAGGACCCATCCTTGTCTTCGCAACGTTGCCCGTACCCTGCCTGTTGGGGACGGACTTTCTGAGGCGGATGCCAATGAAAATCGATCTGGCCAATGGGCGGGTCGAAGTCCAGGGAACGCATCTCCATTTCCTAAAGGCGGAGGGGGCCAGCCGGGGTGTACCCTATGTGCAGGCTCTGGTCAGTAAGTCTGTCTCCATTCCCCCGGCAGCCCAGATGCTGATTCCGCTGCAATATCGGTCCCCCCTCGTGACAGCCCGACCAGACTCACCCATCCTGGTGTCTCCGGCGTCAGCTGCCATGGATCGCCATGCGCTGGTGGGAGCCGAAACTATTGTACAGAGGAACTAGCATTTGTTCATTCAGGTGCTGAACACCTCCGATAGAACAGCGACGGTGCAGGAGGGAACAGTTCTGGCCCACGTTAGTCCCTTGTCACTAGGAGCCCCAGGGACAAAGCCCGAGCTTGTAGGCAGCATCAGCCAGTCCAAGGACAGAGGGGCCGAATCGTGGATGGACCAGCTGGCGGGGCCTGAGCCGGGATTGCCGCCCGACCAGAAACAGCAGCTGCACTCGTTATTGCATGAGTTCTCGGACGTGTTCAGCCGGGGACCGTTCGACCTAGGGTGCACAAATCTGTCGCAGCACCACATTAACACGGGAGATGCCGCACCCCTGCGCCAAAACACATATAGAATGAGCCCAATGGAAAAAGGGCACATTCAACAAGCGATGCAGGAGATGCTGCGGGCCGACATAATTTCTCCCTCCTCGAGTCCCTGGGGGGCACCGGTGGTCCTAGTCAAGAAGTCAGACGGGTCACTGAGATTCTGTGTGGACTTCCGACGCCTCAATGCCGTCACGCTGGCCGACGCATATCCCCTACCACGTATTGACGACTCATTGGATGCACTGGCGGGAGCAAAATTTTTCAGTACGCTGGATTTATTGTCCGGGTTCTGGCAGGTCCCACTAGACGCGGACTCCCGGCCTAAAACAGCGTTCCGGACACCACAAGGGCCTGTTCGAGTTCAACTGCCTGCCTATGGGCCTCCAGACTGCGCCGGCGACGTTCCAACGCATAATGGAGTTGGCCTTAGCAGGCCTCCAATGGGAAACGTGCCTCATCTACCTGGATGACGTCATTGTCTTCAGCCGATCATTCGAGGAACACATTGACCGATTACGTCAGGTATTCCTGCGGTTCCAGAACGCGAACTTGAAGCTCAAGCCGTCGAAGTGCCACCTTATGCAGTCGTCGGTACGCTACTTGGGCCACGTCGTCAGTGAGTCTGGAGTGGCTACAGACCCGGAAAAGACGGCCTGCGTGAGGGCCTGGGCTGTTCCCACAACGGTTCCAGAGGTACGCCGGTTTGTGGGTTTCGTTTCTTACTACCGCCGGTTCGTACCCAACTTCGCAACCATTGCCAAGCCCTTGCACGTGTTGACGGCGAAGAACCAGAGGTTTTATTGGGGCCCTCTGGAGGAAGAGGCATTCCAGCAGCTGCGCTCGCGTCTGACAGATGCACCACCATTGGCCTTTCCGGATTTTGGCCTCCCCTTTATCCTGGACACGGACGCCAGCGATGTGGGCATCGGCAGTGTTTTGTCGCAAGTCCAGCAGGGTCGCGAGGTGGTTATCGCCTATGGTAGTCGCGTGCTTTCATCAGCGGAGCAGCGCTACTGCGTCACACGTAGGGAACTCCTGGCAGTCGTTCACTTCGTGCAGCAATTCCGACCCTACCTGTATGGTCGCAAATTTACGGTCCGCACTGACCACGCGGCCTTGCAGTATTCGCTCCGCATCGACCAGCCTTCGGGCCAGCTGGCCAGATGGATAGAGCGCCTGCAGGAGTACAGGTACCAAGTAGTGCATCGCAAAGGGACCAGACATGCCAACGCAGACGCATTGTCCCGACTGGCGCCCCAGGGCCCTTGTGCATGCACCACAGGCGGGGCACGCTGCAAGGAGGCGAGGCCGGAGGGACGGTCATCGCTCCCGTACGCACGGCGGAGGACACACAGGGTGAGGTCCAGCTGACCGACCACGACCTGGGGCTGACCTTGGACGATTGGCGACGGCTACAGCTGGAGGAAGCCCCACTGCGAACGCTACGCGCCTCAGCAGAGGCAGGGGGGAGGAGTACATCGTATGGGAGGACCTCCTCATGCGATGGGACCCGACAGGGCGCCGACGATGCCTGGTAGTTCCGGAGTCGCTGCGTCAACAATTGGTTATGGACGTACACGGCCACCAGCTGCTGCACCTGGCGGGGCGGAAGACACTGTACACATTACAGAGTTGGTACTTTTGGCCAGGTATGACCGCTGACGTGCATCGATGGGTCGCTACCTGCGTCGAATGTGCGCGGCGAAAGCCGCCACCCCGGGTAAGCCGGGCGCCCCTACAGCCCATCACGGTGACCAGGGTCAACGAATTGGTTGCGTTGGACATCCTGGGACCACTGCCGGTCACGCCACGGGGAAATAAATACCTGTTGGTCGGAGTCGAGTACTGCACGAGGTGGCCGATGGCGTGGGCCCTCCCGGACCAAACGGCACAGACCATCGCCGATGCCTTCGTGGGAGGCTATGTCCTTGATAAGGGGGCACCGGAGCGGTTGCTCACGGATCAGGGCAGGAATTTCTCCTCACATCTATTGAAGGACGTCTGCTCTATCCTGGGCACTAAAAAGGTCCAACATCTCCGTATCATCCCCAGACCGATGGGATGGTAGAGCGGCTTAACCGCACCATAGCGGCCATGCTGTCCCAAGTGGTGGACGAAAACCATTCCGACTGGGACCTCCACATTCCATCGGTCTTAGCGGCGTACAGGGTGGCCCCACACGCGGCGACGGGGTTCTCGCCGTTTTTCCTGATGTACGGACGGGATCCCGTTCCGCCTATTGAGGTGCAGCTGACGGACATTCCCGCAAGAGCCGACGCATGGCCGAAGGCACTAAAGACCTCCCTCATTTATTTGAGAGAGGCCCGCCAAGCAGCCGAGGCCGCATCGGCCACGAGCCAAGAGAGTAATGTACGGATACGGGAGAGGACAGTGACAGCCAAGCCCTTTAAAGTCGGGGACCAGGCATGGCTACACTGTCCTCAGGTGCCGGTTGGCCTCTCACCAAAGCTGCACGGACCCTGGAAAGGGCCGGTCGAGGTCATTAAAGCACTCCGACCGCAGTGCGTCCAGGTCCAACTGGGTAAGCGACGATGGTTTGTACACCCCACCCGCCTTAAGCCATACATCTCTCCACCGTCATCTTCACCAACATCACCACCAACATCACTGCCAACATCATCATCATCCCTACCCAGGCCAAGGTCGCCGACCACCACGCGCCGACCGGCAGGGGTTCGGTGCCCTGTGTTCCCTTGTCACCTACAGCACCCCATGTGAGGCCTGACGGAGCGGCAGCACGAGCGGGGGCCGGAGAGACAGCGGCGCCAGGCAAGGCGACACCGGCACCACCGAACCAGGGACCGCGACGAGAGGGCCTTCGAAGGAGGGGGCCGCCACGGTCATCTGCTGCCTGTGGATGTCCGGGCTGTTACGGGATGCTGGCTGGAGACCTGGGCAGGCCGCGCAATTGATTTCGTTGTGTTATGTTGCATTGTATGGTTGTGGGGGGGGGGGGGTAAGGGCTGTCGTCACTGTCAGTGGTGGGAGGCATGGGGAGATTTAAATGGTCCATGGGGGAGGCAGAACCGAGGACGGTTATTTTTTCTCCGGGGGGGGGGGGGGGGGGTGATGTAGGGGTGTCAGGGGAGGATTCCCACCAATAGATGGGTTAGTGGGAGGGTGATCGAGGAGATATAAGGAGAGAACGGGCGGGAAGAAGGGGCCTTTGGCGGGAACGAGATTGGGACGGCTGGGGCAGGTGTGGGTGGAAGGAAAGGAATAAAGGACGAGACCCCTGCAATCTGGTGTCGGCTCCCCCTTTACACATGTGTAAATCAGTCCTGAGCCTCCCCCTGGACGACTCAACGGTAGTACCTGGTGCAGTGTGTGTACATCAGCAGTGGGAAGACAAAGGCAGGCAAGGTTGCCCACACCGACCCCTCATGTGCCATGCCGGCCTTCACAGGTGCTCGCTAATAACAAGTCTATACAGTACGGGGTGTCTCTTTGTGTGTCTTTGTCAGTGGTTCACATGTGCCGCATCCCCTGCAAACTGGGCTCGATTCCTGACCATGGGATACCATCAGCATTGATATCTCCCATGGTTGGCGTATCCTTCACTAAATAACTGCTGCAGTGTCAACAAGAAAAATCATCAATGGGGAGACAAAGACGGCCAGGCATGGCGTGGGTCACACCACCGCCTTTTATATCGAGGCAGCCTTCACTGGGCGCTTATAGTAGATGCTCCATGGTGTGTCTGGCTAAATTTGGTGCGTACATATGTTGGGGGAGCGGTGGTGCAGCAGTTAGCGCGCTGTGCTACGAACCCAGTGACACGAGTTTGATTCCCGCCCACGTGCAACAACAGCGAAGATTATCTGAACCGGTCTTGGGCCTCCCCTAGGTCAACTCAGCCTCAAATTAGTACCGAGTGCGGTGTGGAAACATCGAGCATGGTGCTGGCCACTCACTCCCTCGTGTACGGTGCCGGCTTTCATGGGTGTTCGCTTACAGCACTTGCCCTAACAGTCTGGCAAGGCTTTACGGGGGATCTTTGTCTTTGTACATATGTATTCAAGTTTGTGTACGTTTGCAGCTAAGTATGTGTGCGTGTATATGTGAATGCGTATGTACAGTGAGGGAAAAAAAGTATTTGATCCCCTGCTGAATTTGTACGTTTGCCCACTGACAAAGAAATGATCAGTCTGTAATTTTAATGGTAGGTTTATTTGAACAATGAGAGACAGAATAACAACAACAAAATCCAGAAAACGCATGTCAAAAATGTTATAAATTGATTTGCATTTTAATAAGGGAAATAAGTATTTGACCCCTCTGCAAAACATGACTTAGTACTTGGTGGCAAAACCCTTGTTGGCAATCACAGAGGTCAGACGTTTCTTGTAGTTGGCCACCAGGTTTCCACACATCTCAGGAGGGATTTTGTCCCACTCCTCTTTACAGATCTTCTCCAAGTCATTAAGGGTTCGAGGCTGACGTTTGGCAACTCGAACCTTCAGCTCCCTCCACAGATTTTCTATGGAATTAAGGTCTGGAGACTGGCTAGGCCACTCCAGGACCTTAATGTGCTTCTTCTTGAACCACTCCTTTGTTGCCTTGGTCGTGTGTTTTGGGTCATTGTCATGCTGGAATACCCATCCACGACCCATTTCCAATGCCCTGGCTGAGGGAAGGAGGTTCTCACCCAAGATTTGACGGTAAATGGCCCCGTCCATCGTCCCTTTGATGCGGTGAAGTTGTCCTGTCCCCTTAGCAGAAAAACACCCCCAAAGCATAATGTTTCCACTTCCATGTGTAATAAAGGACTCTCTCTCAGATGTCGATCTCCGTTGTCCTTTATTGGGTTCGTAGAATCTCGATACCACGGCGTCTCGCTCAGGTCCGCGTCCCACCGACGACCTCTCCACAGCCCTCGGCTGCTCCGTTATGCAGTCTCCCTGCTGCTCCGTCAGGCAATCCTTGCAGCCACACCGCTGCCCCGCTGTCTAGCGTCACCGCTGCCCTTTACACAGCTAGCCTCTCACTGCCCTGTTAGCTCTCTTCGTCTGACACCGATGGCTGATGATGTCGACGTCTCCCACCGCGTGGCGACCGCGCCACTCTCTCCGTCTTGCCCAGCGTGGCCTCCTCGTGTTTCACTCCGTCTCAACTCCCCCTTCCCCTTCCGGTTCTCTCCCTAAATCCTCTCCCTCACGTGACCCTAACTCCACCCACTCCCCACGTGACCCAGACTCCACCCCCCCTCAATCCTTGCTCGCATTACACATGTTTGACGGTGAGGATGGTGTTCTTGGGGTCATTGGCAGCATTCCTCCTCCTCCAAACACAGCGAGTTGAGTTGATGCCAAAGAGCTCCATTTTTGGTCTCATCTGACCACACCACTTTCACCCAGTTGTCCTCTGATTCATTCAGATGTTCATTGGCAAACTTCAGACGGGCATGTATATGTGCTTTCTTGAGCAGGGGGACCTTACAGGTGCTGTAGGATTTCAGTCCTTCACGGCGTAGTGTGTTACCAACTGTTTTCTTGGTGACTATGGTCCCAGCTGCCTTGAGATCATTGACAATATCCTCCCGTGTAGTTCTGGGCTGATTCCTCACCGTTCTCATGATAATTGCAACTCCACGAGGTGAGATCTTGCATGGAGCTCCAGGCCGAGGGAGATTGACAGTTATTTTGTGTTTCTTCCATTTGCGAATAATCGCACCAACTGTTGTCACCTTCTCACCAAGCTGCTTGGCGATGGTCTTGTAGCCCATTCCAGCCTTGATTGCTTCTGTGAACAGGTGTCTTTTATACAGGTAACAAGCTGAGACTAGGAGCAGTCCCTTAAATGTGTGCTCCTAATCTCAGCTCGTTACCTGTATAAAAGACACCTGGGAGCAAGAAATCTTTCTGATTGAGAGGGGGTCAAATACTTATTTTTCTCATTAAAATGCAAATCAATTTATAACATTTTGACGTGCGTTTTTATGGATTTTGTTGTTATTATTCTGTCTCTCACTGTTCAAATAAACCTACCATTAAAATTATAGACTGATCATTTCTTTGTCAGTGGGCAAACGTACAAATCAGCAGGGGATCAATACTTTTTTCCCTCACTGTATTTGTGCATGTGTGTTCATGCATGCGTGTGTCCATATGAATGCATGTGCATGCGTGTGGGTACACGCATGAATGGGGGGCGTTGGTGTACTGGTTAGCGCGTTGCGCTACGAACACAGTCCTGGGCCTCCCCTAGGTCGACTCCATCTTAAATTATGACAGTACCTGGTGCGGTGTGTAAACATCGCCACCGGGGAGACAAAGACGGCCGAGCGTGGTACTGGCCATCCACCCCTCGTGTGCATTGCTGGCCTTCTTCATAGGCAATCATTAACACAACTTGTCCCAACAGTCTGTTCGACTACACGGAAGATGAGAATAGGATTTCCCCTTTTTTCTGGCAACAAAACAGGTGTTAAGATGTTAAAACACCAAACTGAAACCTTTTATAAGGAATCATGTCTGCATTAACCACAATACTTGTGGTCAGAATGTAAAAAAAAACATACTCTGATTATATATATATGCATTGTCTTTGAAACTGATTGGCCCACACCAGAGACAGCTTTCTTTTGAGCCTCGTTCAAAAGGTGTTAGACCGCGTCCTCTGGTCTAACACCGTTTGGGATTAGGATGTTTTTTATTTACATGCTTTTATTTAACTCTGTCTGTTGTACCCTTAACTTTGGCAGTTGTATCCTCAACTCTGGCAGTTGTTGTATCCTCAACTCTGGCAGTTGTTGTATCCTCAACTCTGGCAGTTGTTGTATCCTCAACTCTGGAAGTTGTTGTATCTTCAACTCTGGAAGTTGTTGTATCCTCAACTCTGGCAGTTGTTGTATCTTGAACTCTGACAGTTGTTGTATCCTCAACTCTGGAAGTTGTTGTACCCTCAACTCTGGCAGTTGTTTTATCCTAAATCTTGTAACTAAATTTTAACCCACTTCCCAATGTGGTATCGACTGCAAACATGGTAAACGTATGTCATACCGGTGACAATACTATATTCTATCATTGAAAAAAAGAATGTAAGCAATCTTTTTTAAATCTTATGTTTCGGTTTGGGTCTAATTGTCCACGCTCAACTGACGTTGGCTGTAAATCACAACGGCCCTTACGTTGTGGCAAGCCTCGGGGCCACTTCCTGGAGTCGTGGAGTTTTGCCATTACTCGTACGGTACATTTCATTAAAGCGTGTTTAAAAAAAAAGTTTTTGAAATATTACTTATTGTGTTTGGTTTGTTGTTGTCCTTCCCGCGCACCTCCGATTAGCGCGGTTGGCAACGTACGGCGCGGTGGATCGCAGTGCTCAGTGGATTGGTCACCACTGGTCTAGACAAACATAACATTCTGCACTCTTTGGTTCTTTTGGTAAAGTCACGTAGGTATAAAATAAAATAAATCACGAATTTTCGGGCGCAACACAAGCGTCCGTCATCAGGTGGGAAAGCATGGTCTGCTGTTGAGGCAGACTGTTTTAAAACAGTTTATTTGATTTTATACCTACGTGACTTTACCGAAAGAACCAAAGAGTATGGATTCCTGCAGTCACGAAAGCTTCAAATCAAGATAACAATCCGCCTTAAAAAAATATAACCCACTCTAGTTTCATGAACATACTTGACAATCCTCCTCTAATCATATACCCACATTATGAACCATACAATGAACCATATAATTGCCTCACTTCATCTGTTTAACGGTCGGTCCCTACAAAAGAACACATTTTGTTGAGATGAGCTTTCATGAATTATCAGCTGTTTCAAGGCCACCACCTACCATATACAAGATGCAGAGCTGCCCTATGCGAAGCATCGATTGCACAAAGCACTGCCATCCTTACCGTGTCATTTTCTCCTTTCCCGTTTGCCACATGTCAGTGGGAGACACCTGGAACCTGCCAGAAACAATGACGCACCTCAATCACGTCTGATTTCTAATAGTGTACATTATTTCCTCCGTTACTTTCTGGTAGGCCAATCAAATCGCACGCCCCAAGTCCTACCCCGATCCCTCATCCCCGACTGAAGGCCCAGTCCCCCTTTTTAATTTCTGATAGTCAATTCAAACAATGTTGGTACAATATTTCTCATACAGCATGACAGACAAAAGCCGTTCTAGTAATGCATTCGTTTAAAGTTTGTTTAGCTCTGTGTCGTCCCCTTGGTTTATGTATGACCCCCCCCCCCTTGAATGAGGTCTTGCTACATGAGTTGCCCTCATCCGAAGGCTAGTGGTTCCCAACCTTTCTGGACCGCCGTGCACGAAAAGCATACAGTACGTGTCAACATTAAACGCGTCAACATTACTCCAAACCGTAGCATCGGCAACAGTGCTGCAAACCACTTGCCACTGCGTCATCAGCCACCTGTGATCTCTGGACCACGGGTTGGGAATCACTGTTCTAGGAATACACACAGTAAATACTAATCCCATGGAAAGCGATGGTACACACTGCACATGTACATGTGTTGCTGTACTAATGCTGCAGAGTGAGAGAGAGAAAAACGTACCTTTTGTTAATTCAGCCACAACTTTCCACTTTCCCTTTGGGTCCAATTTGTTGATGTCCTGTGAGAGTTTGAATATCTGTCTGCATAAAGACACGTTTTCAAAACAATTACACGTTTAACTATCTTGCCGATGAACACACTTTGCGATCAAATGGGGAGCAGGTAAATACAATAGATTATATTACTGCATAATATTGAGATGTGTGTCCGAATGCGACCGCACTTCAAGACAGGCAATATAACCCCTAAAAATATACCGACACAATTTTTACTTATAGTTTACTACAAACTCTACCACTGTCAGCCACGAAATGAAGAAAATTATTTTATAACTCGTCCAGTCAGCAAGCCCTCACTTCCTGTCACGGAACCACCCCAAATGTCAACACCACAGAACTACTATTGCAGTCAATTACATTGACAAATCTCTCTCAACACACGCAGTGCGAATTCATGCTGTCAAGTGCGGTTCGCCTTGTGTCATTTAACAGAAAATATATACACATTATAGACCCCAGCTGAGATAGGCATAACTTGGTGAAAAGTCAAAGTGCTTTCCTGCTCAAATGAGCATTACACTAAAAACGAAACTTTTTTTATTTTACCAGTTAAGGCCCACTGAGCTATATAGCTCTTTTTCAGAAGCGACCTGGCTACAAATGATAGCTCAACGAAAGTGGCTTATCACGTGGAAATGTATAGCAGCCAATACTCTACACCAGTGCATATCCCCAGTTTACAGCCCTGTGCCAGTGGTGGAAAATCCTCATTCATATCATGTGGATGAGATTATTCATAGGACAAACACTGTTGACTTACCTACAAAGTGGTACTTGTTTTTATCAACCGTGGAGGGCTAATGGGCTATCAACCTTCCTACTGATCGCTTTACTGCTGGAGCCACCTGGGCAGATATTTAATTTAAATGTGCTTTTTCTATAAGACTTAATTTAGGAAATGATAATATATTGGGTTGGAAAGTGTGCAAAGAAGCATGGGAAGATGGTTTCTTAATATGAGACAAATAGGCAGGAAGAGGAACAAAAGTTAGACATACTATTGACTTCAAAATGTTAGTGCGCTTGGGCAGACCACATAGCTGGGAAATAGCGAAGGGGAGATTGGTGACAGAATAGCAGCAAAGGAGAGAACGTGCCATAGAGGACGTCCATCCCAATGTTGGGGTTAATAGATTAGTTCACGTGAACTCGCAACATTGGTTATGGCATCATATAAATAAAAGATCAGATGCGTGTGTTTTTGTACAGCTATTGGTAGGGCATAGACCATAAAGCTCATTAAACTTTAAAACCTAGTTGGACTATGTGGTATGAAAGAGAACATAACGTTTCTGTAGACTAATCCATTGCAAACTTTAAACATCTACATCGGCCAGTGCTCCATGAAACGCAACAGATGAGCATTATGGCAATCTTCTTGGTTCTTTCGGTAAAGTCACGTAGTAGGGAAATAATAAAATAATAAAAATAAAACAGAATAAAATACAATTCTCACAACGTTCTGACCACAACACAAGCAGCCGTCCTCGGGTGAAGAACAGGTCTGTCGGAAAGACGTGACTTTACCGAAAGAACCAATAAGATGAATCCCTGCAGTCACGCAAGCTTTCAATCGAAATTTAACTGTCATTAGGGCAATGTTTATATATTTTGGCAACATTCCACATTCCCTGAACAGTGGCCAGTCTATCCAAAGGACAACCACTGTGGACTTCCCGCAATGTGTTATTAATTTCAGAAACTAGTGAGGGATTATAGGTTGAATCGACCTCCAGCCAATTATTTTAACTGGTGACCTTTGAATTAAGAGTCAAGAACTTTAACTCCAGTGAAACCCAGCTTGACGCTGCAATGCATTGCCTTCTTATAAAGGTCTTGAGACTCAATGAGATCTGCCTAAGCAAGAGACAACACTGTATTATTCATATTTTACTCTTTTTAAAATGGGGTTATAGAGTAATGTTCTTAGCGGGTGAAACATAAAATACAGTATTATCACTATTATATGTACAGACTTTCATCAGTCCACTACGTGATGAAGGCCTGCCCCACGGGGTTAATTGACCATACTTCACTGTGATGGTCATTGTGTTGACGAAGGAGGATGGGGCCCAGGACAGGTTCAGATATCACTCGCCACTGTGTTAGCCATGGGCGGAAATCAAACTTAGGTCATCGTTCTAATAGAGCACTGTGCGAACCTCTCCAATCATTTTTTTTAATAAATTAGGGACATTATGAAGATGGAACGTTTCGCCATTTTTCTGCAAGCGATAAACTTGTTTGACCATTTGTTTTTATTTTATTTTAAAGAGGAAGAAAGCACAGCTGCAGAGGGATGAGTGCACACAAACGGATACAAAGTTATCGAGCGAAACCACAAAGTCAGCCGCATTTCGAGACACGTTGGCGAAAGCCTCGTACAACGCCAGTGGAACCTTGCGCTAATGCGGGCATTGAACCAGCACCCACTTGTCTTGGTCACCCTGAGCCAATGGTGGAAAGAGTGCGGCCGTATGGTGGGAACTAGTCTGTGACAGGAGCAACCATCGGGAAATTCTCACTACTGAGTGGTACCTGTTTTATTAAACCTGGAGGGATGATGGGGCGATGTGGCTAACTATACATTCTCAACACAAAAGGAATTTTCTAAAAATCCCAATTCAAATCAAATCAGGTGTCAAAGTGTCTCCCTTGCTCAAGTGAGGAATATTTTAGCAAAGACATCCTGACACAGTGGTGGGAATTTGTCATCCCTATGGTGAGGGTCAGTTCTCTATAGGACAACCGCTGCTTATGCTTTTCAAAGTGATACTCATTTTACTGACTTCAGAGGGATGGTGATGATGACGACGATGATAGGCTGCTTTGACCCCTAACTGGAAACTGAATTCACAGCATTCTGATTGCGTTAAGCATTCTAACCACATCGTCATCCTTCTCAGTTCCTAACAAGACGATTTGAGTTATGAAGCTGAATGCTCTCACAGCTCAAAATGCTAATTCAACATTATTAATGATACGCTATTAACATTAAAACGAGTGGGGTTACAGTTCGTCAATCCACCGCCAAATAAAGGTATCCCCGTGCTCTATTAGTCATGGGTGTTATTTGAGCATACTTCAATATGTCAATGTGGGTTGGTGAAGGAGGTGCCCATGACTGTTTTGATATCACTTGCAAACTAATGTTAGCCATGGCCTGGTGTGCCACCACGACTTGACTCTTAACATTATTGATATTGACGAAAAACAACAATATTGAGTGTATTCAGCTGAATGCTCTAAATATGTACGAACCTTGTCATCTTGACATTTAGCCCGTTTATTGTTATTTTAATCTTTAAAGCAATCAAAGTCCAAGCATTTTTTTCACATGTTAAATTTTTTTTTACAAATACTAAGTTTATGGGTACAAATAACATCTGTGGAAATGAATAACCTCGGCGTGTGCCAACACAACCACTGCTTGCACCACTGATAAAAATAAATAAACTGAAACCGCAAAATAAAAACTGTCAGCCGACTTCCGCTTGGTGTAAAATGGCTCTGAAACTACAAAATTATAAAATAATTGGAGAATAATATTTGACAAGACTTTGATCGAAGCCTCTCCGTAGCCTGACATAACAAGCACTGAAGCTGTTATTTTGTATACAGTATGTGGTTCCCAAGAAGTGTGATGTAATTCCAGTAGCCCATGATGACTGTTGCAAGACTTTAATCTCCACCTCAAAGGAGTATTTGTCTTTTTCCTGACACTAGGCAGGCAGTTTATTGGCAATCGAGGATTCCTAGCGGGGCTCTTCAGAGCTCTTCAGAGCCCCTTCTAGTGGAGACCCTCTCTGCTAACAGTGGTGTGAGCAGGTAATTGCAGGGCTTCACCTTTACCTATTAGAACTGACAAACAATGCTTCAAGCACAGGTGCTGGGAGTCACACTTACGGCTGGCAATTCACGGGGAACTTGTGCAGGTCCATGTGGCTGAGAGCCTGAAACAGAGATGTTTGTGTTAAATTTAGTGCATTACTGCTCCATTCCAGCTTCATCACATTCCGCAGTTGAGAAAATCTAACCTTATGCAATAACAATAGCGAAGGTTTGTTAAGTGTAAAGTCGCAATATGCATTTCCACGTATGCATATATATGACACATCAAGGCTATAGCTCATAACATTCTGGTCGTTGTGCTAACAGTTGTTCGTTCGTTCGTTTCTCAGTCCGATTGTTCTGGTGAGAGTCACAACAGCAGCATGTTGAGTAGGACAGTCCAGACCTCCTTTTCCCTGGGGACAGACTCTAGCTCTTTCTGGGGAATTCCTAGGTGTTCCCAGGTCAGTTGACGGCATAGTCAGCGTGTCCGGGCCAGCCCCGGGGTCTTCGCTCAGTGGGATGTGTCAGATAGAGCTCCAGGGGGAGTCAATCGGGGGGCATCCTTACTAGGTGCCTGAACCACCTCAACTGGCTCTTCTCGATCCGGAGGAGCAACGACTCTACTCGGAGGCTCTCCTGGATTACCGAGCTCCTCACCCGATCACAGAGAGTAAGCCCAGCAACCCTGCGGAGAAACCTCATTTCGGGCCCCTTGTACCCATGATCTCATTCTTTCGGTCATTACCCAAATCTAATGACCATAGGGGAGGGTGGGAATGTAGATCGACCTGTAAACCGAGAACTTTGTTCGAGAACAGTACAGTGCCCTCAACACTGTGGATGCCGCACCGATCCGCCGGCCGATATCCGGCTATCACTTACCATCACTTACGAAAGAGACCCCCAGGTATTTAAACTCCTCCACTAGGGGCAGCTATTTCCCCCTCACTTGGAGAGAACAATTTGCCGTCTTCCGGAGTGAACCATGACCTCAGATGTGGAGGTGCTGATCCTCATCCCAGCTGCTTCACACTCGGCATAAAACCGTTCAAATGCATTCTGCAAATCACAGAGCGAGGACAACATAATCTGCAAAAAGCAGCGACGCCACCTCCATGCCCCGATACTAGATACTCTCCATACCTTGGCTGTGCTTTGATATCCTGTCCATGAAGATCACGAACAGGAGACAAGACGCACCCTTGGCGGAGTCCAACAACCACAGTGAACGACTTTGTTTTAACACCAAGAATATGGACACAGCTCTCACTCCGGGAATATAGGGACCGGATAGTGCACAAAAGCGGCACTGGTACATGATACTCCCACAGCACCTCCCACAAGACATTGTGGGGAACATGATCATATGCTTTCTCCAAGCCGAGCTTGGCCCTCGCCGAGCTTACATTTACAAGCAAATTTATCTCTCCTACTCGCTCTCTCCTACTCGCTCCTACATTAACATTAATTGCCCCGCTCATCTCTAAACCTTTATAAACAGCCTGTCTCAGCCGATTTCCCTCTTTTTCACCTGAAGACGATTGCTTGTCTTGCGATCGAAAGGTCATGATTTTGATTTTTGTATTTTTTTCTATCTACGTGGCTTTACCGAAAGACCCAAAGAATATGCTTTCTCCAAGTTACAAAGCAGAGGTAGACTGGAGAAGCATACTCCCATGACCCCTCAAATATCTGTGAGAGGGAAAAGAGCTGGTTCGTTGTTCCACGACCATGATGGAATCCACATTATTCCTCCTGAATCTGAGGTTTCACCACCGGGCGGAGCCTCCTCTCCAGCACTCTGGCATAAGCTTTACCTCGGACGCTGAGGAGTGTGATTCCTGTGTAGTTGGAGCACACCCTCTGGTCCCCTTTTTTAAATGGGAACCATGACCCCAGTTTGCCAATCCAGAGGTACTGTACCCGCATTTCCATGCAACATTGAAGAGGCGTGTTAACCAAGACACTCCTACACTCTCCAGCACTTTCAACAACTCTGGGTGAATCTCGTCCACCCCAGCAACTTTGCCGCTATGAAGGCCCTCAACCACCGCAGCGACTTCAGCAGCCTTGATGGATCCGAACCCTCCAGCTGTTTCCAGGGCTGTCTCCTGAGAGGAGGGCATGTTCCCCGAATTGAGGAGCTCACAGTGTTCCTTCCACCTCTTGACTATCTCCTTAGTCGAGGTTAATGTTCCACCACTCTTACTGAAAACGGCCGGGGGCACGTCCCACCTCTCCTAAGGTGTCAGATGGTTTGCCAGAACATCTTTGAGGCTGCCCGGTAGTCGCTCTCCATGGCCTCTTCAAACTCCTCCCATGCCAGGGCTTTTGCTTCAGTGACTGCTGCAGCTGTCACCCTCTTGGCAAGCCAGTACCTCTCAATCGAGTCGGGAGACATTTTTCAAGCATAGCTCAGAAAGCCTCCTTCTTCAACTTGATAAGTTCCCTCAGCGGACACTAGGGTTGTCGCCATAACAGGCACCAACTGCCTTCAGGCCACGGATTTTGCAGTTGCATCCACAATCGAGGTCCTGAACATCACCCACTCGGACTCAATGCCCACGATCTCTCCTGGAGTGCAGGAGAAGTTTTCCCGGAGGTGGAAGTTGAAATCTTTCTGCATTGGGTCTTCTGCCAGATGTTCCCAGAAAACCCGCACTATTCATTTGGGCCTACAAAGTCTATCTGGTCGGTGCCCTAAATGTCGGATCCAACTTATTACCAGGTGGTGATAAGTTGACAGCTCTGCCCCTCTCTTCACCTGAGTGTCCAGAACATATGGCCTTGGGTCCGATGATGCAAAAAGTCAATCACTGACCTAGAAAGTCAATCATTGACCTATACATTCTCAACACAAAAGGAATTTGCAAAAATCCCAATTCAAATCAAGTCAGGCGTCAAAGTATCTCCCTTGCTCAAGTGAGCAATCTATTAGCACTGACATCCTGACACAGTGGTGGAAATTTGTCATCCCTATGGTGAGGGTCAGTTCTCTATAAGACAACCGCTACTTATGTTTTCAAAGTGATACTCATTTTACTGACTTCAGAGGGATGGTGATGATGACGACGATGATAGGCTGCTTGACCCCTCACTGGAAACTGAATTCACAGCATTCTGATTGCGTTAAGCATTCTAACCACATCGTCATCCTTCTCAGTTCCTAACTAGACGATTTTGAGTTATGAAGCTGAATGCTATCACAGCTCAAAATGCTAATTCAACATGATTAATGATACGCTATTAACATTAAAACGAGTGGGGTTACAGTCCGTCAATCCACCGCCGAATAAAGGTCTCCCCGTGCTATATCAGTCATGGGTGTTATTTGAGCATACAGTGATCCCTCGTTATCGCGGTTAATGGGGACCGGAACCCCTCGCGATAGGTGAAAATCCCGAAGTAGGATTGGCCCCCTAGGAATTTCCGTATATGTGTGTGTGGGTACCAGAATGTTTAAAATATGTATATTTATACTTTATATATATATTTTTACTTAAATCTATTTAATTATAAAACCTTAATATTATACATTCACTCACTCACATATATTTACTTAAATCTTTTTAATTATAAAACCTTAATATTATACATTCACTCTCTCTCTCATACGATACGTATTATGATGCGCAGCCAATCAGCTCACGGGATACTGTACATCCACTCGTGCTCACATTCGTCGATCTCGCGCCGGGAACCAATCACGTGCCTTGTCTGAGTGCCCGTGGGTACAGTATGTACAAAGCCTCTAAGAGAGTTTCTCTCTTTGTCTGACATCCTGGGAAACCGTTTCTCTCGCGCATCACGATGAAACAATGCTGCTTTCCGCAATACGGCTGCCGATATGGCGGTATTTTAGAATTTTTATTTTTCGATGAATATTTTTGAAAAATCCGCAATGCACTGAGGCCGCGAAACTTGAACCGCGAAGTGGCGAGGGATTACTGTACTTCAATATGAGCATCTTTCTGCATTGGGTCTTCTGCCAGATGTTCCCAGAAAACCCACACTATTAATTAGGCCTACAAAGTCTATCTGGTAGATGCCCCAAATGTCGGATCCAACTTACTACCAGGTGGTGATCAGTTGACAGCTCTGCCCCTCTCTTCACCTGAGTATCCAGAACATATGGCCTTGGTCCGATGATGCAAAAAGTCAATCACTGACTAGAAAGTCAATCATTGACCTTCGGCCCAAGGTGCTCTGGTACCAAGTACACTTATGAGCATCCTTGAGTTCGAACATGGTGTTATCAACATTCTGTGACGAGTGCAGAATTCCAATAACATCTCACTGTTCAGGTTCAGATCAAGGGTGGGCATTCCTCCCAATCACGCCTCTCCACGTATCCCATAATTTCCCACTTGAGCATTGAGTCGCCCAGTAAGACTATGGAGTCGGTAGGCAGCACTTTGTCGAACACTGCACCTACCATCCTCAAGAAGGCCAAATACTCTGAACTGCTGTTTGGTGCATAACGACAGACGCCAGTGAGAGTTTTCCTTTCTGAACCCGAAGTCTCATTGAGATGACCTCTCATCCAATGGGACAAACTCCAACTGAACCGCACCCAGCTGAGGGCAGGTGAGTATCCTCACACCCGCCCGGGGCCTCTCACCAGGGGTTATTCCAGAATAGGAGCGAGACCACCCCGATCAAGAAGTTTGGTTCCAGTGCCAATGCTGTGTGTGGAGGTGAGACCAACTATATCTAGTCGATACCTTTCCACCTCCTCCACAAGCTCTGGCTTCTTCCCCCCCAGTGCTGTGACATTCCACGTCCCAATAGCTAGTGTCCATCGCCAAGATCGAGTCTGTCTGAAACCACCCCTCTCCCTGCCATACTGCCATTGCACCCGCCACTCACCATTTGACCTGCGGATCGTGGGCCCACGGGATGGTGCCACGTAGCCATTTAGGGCTGTGCCCGACCAGGTTACGTGGGTCACCTGGCGCTTTCCTGCGAACACCACCCCCAGGCCTGGCTCCAGGTGTGTGTCCCGGTATCCCTTGCCTGGGGGAGGTTCTGATCTTTGTATTTTTTGTCATTCATGAAGTGATTTTTTGTGGAGCATTATTTGAACCTTATGGCGGGACCCCGGCGTCCCATAAGCCCCCGGCTCTCACACAAACTGCGTTGCGACGTCATTCTATGTCTGTTGAAGGCAGACGATACATCATATATTCCTCTCGACGAGCTCTACACGATGTGCTAATCAAAGTTTCAAAGTTTTGTTTCTTCTGCGCATTCGTCCTCGCTGCACTTGGATGACATGACAACAGAATGATCCGCGCCAGGTGGGTCGCGGCATTTATGTGTGCGGTGGGACGGAGTCGCCAAAAATAAATTAATTATTTACGATTTTGACTTCCGTTTATTTGGGAACCCAGGGTCCCGCCATAAGGTTAATTTGTCTGGACCTCCCTCAAGACCTGTTCGCCAAGGAAGACCCTACCAGGAGAACAAGACTCCAGGCGACATAGCTGGAGGACGATACACAACTCAAATGCTTCAGTTCCATGGTTCCCAACCTTTTCAAGTGTGCGGACCCCTTTTCAACCTATAAACATTTCAAGGGACCACCACATGGTAGTAGTTATTTGAAATTGGACATTTCCTTGGCGTTGATGTGATTCTATTTCTTTCTGTGCCCCCCCCCCTCCCCTGTCATAGCCTTACGAACCACCAGGGGTTCACGGACCACAGGTTGGGAACCACTGCTCTAGTTTAGGGGTTGGCAACCTGCGGTTCTGGAGCCGCATGCAGCTCTTTAACGATTTCAGTGAGGCTCTTGAAATTCGAAAAAAATGAGCCCTCTATGTTACTTTGGTTGCTGACCCCCGACCACAGAAGTCCAGTTCACCATGAGAGTTCAGTTTATCATGGGCAGTGGTCAGCAACCTGCGGTTGAGGAGCATGCATGTGGTTCATTCATACTGCTTCGTGACATTATTATTAAGGACCACCAACTCGTATTCAATTGCATCGCAGCTCTTGAAATATTGGGGGTTTTACTGAATTCCCCAAAAAATGGCTCTTGTTTTGATTGCCGACCCCTGCTCTAGTTGATGTGTGAATCTGTAAGACGTGCCTGTATTTGTGACCTTTGTCGGCACGGTGGAACTAATGCAGAGCGTGTAATTGACAATCCAAAGGCACAGAGTGAAATCCTAGTTGGAATTCCACTAAATGTTATTATCTCTCAAAGGTGCAAAGAAGATTTGTTCCATTTTCATGGGAAGTCAATATCGATTATTCCATGGCTCTCGCCATGAGATTGTGCCATTTATACAACTGGCTCAGGGCCACGAACAGAGGTGAGTGTTGTCACATTGCTCGTGTGAGCAAAAAGACACTTTGATTTAGGGTAGGTAGCCTATTATCTCGTATCAAGGCTACATTGTCAGTGGAGGACTGCAAAAACATCCATTGTTGTACTGTACTCTGCTTAAACCTATATGCTCTCCACCTTCACAAACCCACATTGAGCAGCGTGGTGAAGTAGGATCAAATTAACCCCATGACTCGCACGATGTGGGGAAGCCCTAATCCAGCAGTGGATTGACAAAAAGGCTTTACACATATACATGTACACATATACATAACCTAACTGGGTGTTGCTGTCATAATACGGTATGACGCATGTCCAATGCTTTGTGTCACGAGACAAATAAGTGTAACAACTGATGTGGTTGGATGAGTCACTTCTCACTACGTCTGATGAAAGCACCCATGCACTGCATTACGTGGAAATCAGGCCCACTTCGTGTGACAAGCAGAGGTTTAATGTGAATTCGTCAATTTAAAAAAACCTCACCACGTGCATGGTGAATGGTACCATTAACCATATACAGCAATAGAATTTCACTTGCACTTGTAATACAATGTCAGAGTAAAGCGTGTGATGCACATAATCATTATAATTAATTTGAGTGGTGGTGCAGTGGTTCACACACTGTGTTGACATCAGTGGCGAGTTGATATCTGAACTAGTTCTGGGTCCCCCCCCCGACTTCACCAACCCACCAAGAACAACGTGGTGAAGTATGGCCAAACAACTCCCATGACTAACGTGGAAGAGCATATAAGCAGATAAGAAAAATGACCACCAAATCTATAAATTAATACCAAACAATATTCTACAGCCAACACTACAAACATGAACAGGGAGCAAACATCTACAGTGTAGTCCACATAGGAAAGTTAACACACACAAAATATGCTATTCAACAGTATCAGTGTGTGCAAATCACCATAAAGATATTTGATATTTATTCAAATGCACATGAATATTCATATCATCTGGAATAGTCTGCCAACTAAAGTCTGGTCGGCCTTGGCAATCGACTAAAAACATTTATATTCTCTTCTGCTCTCCACGTTTAATTCACATTTTCTCATTGACATCTATGCTTCCGTCTCAGATTTTTGCTGAACTTGGCGCGTTTGCTTTTCCTGCTAGGTGGCACTGCTCACAATCAGGTACACATTCCCATCTTGATCAGGTGTAAACTCAGCCAAAAATTCCTCCATGGCTGATAAAAAGAAGTACTACTTGTGGGAAGTCAAGAATAGTCCTTTTATGCAAACTGGCCCCTATAATCGGAATGTAAAATTTCAACCACAGGTTCTGGGTTACCAAATATAGATGAGGTCTGCCTCATTGATTGTTTGAAAAGGAAACACTATTACGCTTGACCAACAGAAAGCGTGTTAGTTTGTACCTGCATAACAAATGCAGAGTGCTGTGCCAACAGTATAAAGTACTCAAATAATCAGCAAAATAAATCGTTCACTTGCAGGCCTGACTCCAGTTCCTCTGGGATTTTGGGGACTACCGAGCGGTTGTGTGCGCCACTATGCCACAAATATAGTAAACCTGGATGAGCCAAAAATGCCATTTGGTGGTGCAGGGCAAAGCCCAGCACGCCCCTAGCGCCGGCCCTGATTCACCTGGTTCTGGGCCTGGGGCCAAGCATGGCTGGCATGGGCCCGTCCACCTCTTCGTACCCCGGGCCCCTTGATAGCCACTGCACATGCACTCGCTGACGTTTTGGCCACGCAAAATGCAACCAATTTCTCACACAAGTTCTCTATTGGCGGCCATGTGCTCAAATAAGTGTGGAATTGTATCCGTGCCTTACCAGAAACCTGGCTCCATCGATGTTGAACCGCTGGGCAATGGCAGCACAATCCTGCAGTCCTTGCTACAACAACATTACACCAATCAACATGGTTAATTAAAACATGCAGCGTGGCTACACATACTATGGCCAGTGACGTTTCAATCATATGCGACTTTTACTGAATCGCTACTCACAGTGACTATAAGATCAGGGCTGTATTATCCAATAAAAAAGTAGGCACTGTGCCTATGGTCTACGTAAACTCAAGGGCTTTCCAAAAAAAATGTGAGCATGTTTTTTTGTTTGTAGAAACAACAAAATTTAACCAAAATATATTCATGAATAAATATATTTTATAGCAAGGATAGGCACAGTGTATATACAAAGAGGAAGTCATGTCAATCGGTTTTTGTTCATAAGGTGAGAGTAATTAACACCGGAGATGAACTTTTCTAGATTTTTCATTGCAAAATAAGCAAATAACATCTTAACATGGTGTGTTTCGCACAATCAAGCAAGTGAAGCGGCGGAAGTAACATGAGGCAGCAGCAATACGAACTGTAGGAAGTTATCACTGAAGGTGTACGAAACAAAGTGCATAAAGCCTACAAGAACCTTAATCCGGCCCTGTATAAGATTAATTAGCTGATAGTGCAAGTGTAGTGCCTGAAATACGCGCCACACGCGGGAGTGGGTGTACACGCGTGCAGAGTACAGTGGGAGCAAACGAGGTCGAGGTTGTTATTGTCGTTAGGCGTGAGGAGAAGGCCAGAGACGGGTAGGGGGCGATAAAGGACACAGGGCGCTGATTGGCCGGGAAGTTGTTGTTGTCGCTAAGTGGCGCCGTGTTGTCTGGAAACGTGGCAGGTGCCAGCGGGGGTGGGGGCGAGGGGCGTTGCGGGGGATGCCACCGATTAATTGGAGATTAATTGGCTTGGGATAAAGAGAGGGGGTTTTGAAGGAGACGGGAGTTCCCGCCTGGGAGTAGAAGAAGGATGTTGGAGCTGAAGCAGCGGAGCCAGAAGCAGTGGAGAAGTATAGGGTAGCAGCGGAGAAGTATAAGTTAGCGACGGAGAAGCCAGCAGAAGCGGCTGGAGTGTGACGACGAAGCCAGCAGAAAGCGGTTGGAGTATGGCGGAGAAGCCGATGAGATACGGCTGAGTGTGATGGGGGAGCCAATAAAGAGTGGCTGAACTGTAACAGAGAGAATGGGGAGGAGAGTCGACGGAGAAGAGACGCGGAGCGAGCGAGGCCGGCGGAACGCGGTGAGTGAGCGGCGAGCGTGAGGGAGGAATGTTGATTGGTGTTAGCTAGAGGAATGTTGATCGGTTTTAGTGAAATAAAGAGAGAGAAAAGCAAGAAGCTGTCGTGTCAGGTCGAGCACTACAACTGACGTCAGAAGTAATTAAAGAACCGCGCCGACATGTCAAAGAAAGTTGTTAAGAAGAAAAACGTATCAGCGGGCTCGTCGGCGACAGCAGCGATGCAGACGTGGTGCCCCATCGGGGCTGGAGGCTGTCGCTCCTCCGGAGGACCTGGATGGAGGGGCACCTCCGCAGGAGGAGGACGACCCGGACGACGATAAAAACCGAACCCGCCTCACGTGTGGAGGGCTGCGATAGCTGAGTGGGAGGCCAGGATGATGGCGCTCGCGAAGGAGTTCGAACGATTCATGCTAACGATACGGGAGGCGCCGACGGGATCGGACTAGCCACCTCACGAGCCTGCGACACCAGCGTTGGCCGACGGCGCAGCAGTGTCGCCCGCTATGCCAGGAACGAAGCCGGACACTGAGGGGGCGCCGGGGTCACTGACTTCGGGCTCACGACGCCGGCTGCACGTGGAACGGTTTGAGACGAAAGTCGGCGACTGGACAGCATTTACGCGACGTTTCCGAGCAGCGTACGAGTCACTCGGTTGGACAGAAAGTGATGCGTTACGGGCCCTACCGACGGCCCTGGATGACGATGCACTGGTGGCATTCTACGGCTTCTCTGAGGAAGTTCGCTCATCATTGACGGAGGCATTCGCGGCAATGCAGACATTTACGAGCCGCGATCGGTCGCCAAGTGCAAGTTTCAGTTGAGAAAGCGGGCGGAGATGGAACTCCCCTCGCGTACCGCAGTACACTGTTGACCCTCGGCCAAGCGGCTTACCCGGCGATGAACCATGCCGCCCTTGACTCCTTGGCCCAGGAGAAGCTGTTGCTGATGGCGAAGGAGCTACGGGTCGTCTTTTCGCTTCCCAGCAACAGCGACGACGACGGGTCGTCTTTGCAGATCGCCAGAACATCCAGACCAACCTGGATTTTCGTGACGAACCAGCGGCGGTGATGGCACAGCCTCTGGTGGTGTGTGCTGGTGTGGCCGGGGGCCCATCAAGTTGGAGGAACCGGGGTTGCTGGCAGCAGCGGCCGCACGGCCACTCGCGAGCCTGCCTCGCTGCCCCGAGACATACGGGGGTGGCGCCCTGCGGACGTGCTACGTCGAGGACACTTCGCACGGGACTGCTGGAGACGGAGAGGCGTCTTCCCAAGGGCGACAGGAGACTATGATCACAGACTCTCCCCATTCCGGGACCAACAGGCGAGTCGTGACACATTTAATACATGGCCGCATCCTTCACATCACCCATCCGCGACACCACACACTGTAAATCCCCCTTCGTACGAATCACACGGTAATGCTGTATGGGGCGCGTTGGTTCATCACGTTTTGGGTGCCGCGCCGGGTTCATCGGATGTGATGGTGCTTGTTCAAGGGGTACAGATTAGAGTAATTGTCGATACGGGGGCTTCAGCGACCCTCATTTCCTTGCAAACTTTTGTTCGTTGCCAACCTCACCCCAGGCTTTGGAACCAGTGGATGGCCCGTGTATAGCGGCAAATGGGGGCAGTTTGGGAATTTTGGGTCGCGTGCTCGCAACAATTCAAATTGGGGAGGTGTGTGTAACGGGATATATTTTGGTTTCGACTGCTCTAGCCGTGCCATGTTTGTTGGGCACAGATTTTTTATGAAGGATGCCTCTTAAGATCTCAATAGAGAGGGGATGTTTGGAATTGCCATCGGGGGAAATGCCTTAAATTTTTGGGGACTCCATCTAAATTCGCTCATGTAAACGCCGTGGTGCAGGCGGTGGTTAGTCGCACAGTGCGTGTTCCGCCTGCGACGCAGATGCTCGTGCCGTTGTGCTTGAAAAAGGGCCTGCCATTGGATAACCTGGGGGAAGGTATATTGTTGACGCCGTCAAACGCCGTGGCACGGACGCCCTCCTTATACAGATTGTTAATACGGGGCACGAGTCAGTTGTTATTCAGGAAGGGACTACGTTAGCGCATGCATCGGCTGTGCATAACTCGGATGGGGATGCGTGCTTGGCAGCGGGCGAGGGAAATGCGCTGCCGTAGTGTGGTGGGGAACCGGGCGGGTTCTGGGATTTGTACGAATGTAATGATGATTTGAAACCCGAGCAGCGGTCGCGTCTTCGTAAGCTGCTTTTGGAATTTAAGGACGTATTCAGCAGGGGGAAATATGATGTCGGTCGCACGTCCCTATTGAGACATCACATTGATACTAGAGATGCACCTCCGATTCGCTTAAATTCTCACCTTGTGAGCCCGCTGGAGAGGATTGTATTCGGAAAATGATGGACGACTTGTTGCAACAGAATATTGTCTCTCCTTCTTCCAGCCCTGTGGGGGGCTCCAATTGTACTGGTTAAAAAACGTGATGGTTCCCTGCGATTTTGTGTCGATTATCGTAAACTTAATAAGATTTCGGTGGCGGACGTGTACCCACTCCCGCGCATTGATGACTCATTGGACGCCTTGTCTGACGCGAAATTTTTCTCGACTCTTGACCTCTTGTCGGGCTTTTGGCAATTGCCCCTGGACGAAGAATCTAAGCCAAAGACGGCCTTTCGAACACCGCAGGGATTGTTCCATTTTAACGTGCTTACGATGGGGCTGAACTCTGCACCAGCCACCTTCTAGCGATTAATGGAACTTGTATTGTCTGGATTGCAGTGGGAGTCATGTTTGATATACCTTGACGACGTCATTGTGTTCAGTAAGGATTTTGAGGGGCATTTGCAACGGTTGCTAGCTGTGTTTGGCCGGGTACCGGATGCCAATTTGAAATTTAAACCCCAAAAATGCCATTTGTTGAGAACGTCTGTCAAGTATTTGGGTCATGTTGTCAGCGCGGCGGGAGTCGCCACTAACCCGAGTTGTGTATGCACGTGGCCAGTGCCAGTAACGGTGTCGGAGGTGCGTAGCTTTGTGGGATTTGCCTCGTACTACCGTCGATTTGTCAAGGATTTTGCTACGATTGAGAGGCCATTTCATACACTGACTGCTGAGGGTAAAAAGTTCCTATGGGGTGACGAGGAACAGCGTTCGTTTGAAACGCTTCGGGACGCTTTAGCAGACGCACCGCCGCTCAAATATCCGAATTTTGGAGAGATGTTTGTTCTTGACACCGATGCCAGTGAAACGGGCATAGGTGCTGTTTTGTCGCAGACAATCGATGGAGTGGAAAGAGTCGTTGCATACGGCAGTCGTGTGCTGTCCCCCGGCGGAGCAAAAATATTGTGTAACGCACAGAGAATTGTTGGCGATTGTACACTTCGTGCAGTTGTATCGACCATATTGGCACGGTAGGGATTTCTTGGTCCGCACTGACCACGCGGTGCTGCAGTACTCCTTGCAGATTGACCAACCATCAGGTCAAATGGCCCGTTGGCTTGAGGTTCTGCAGGGATACTCCTTTACAGTACAACACAGTAAAGGGACGCGCCATGTCCATGCAGACGCTCTGTCCCGATTGCCTCAGCCGTTAGGCTCATGTAGATGTACCAAAGGATCGCTGCACTGCAGTCCACCGCTGCAGGGCATTCCGGCCATGGCCGCTGCAGCCGATTCGGGCCCAATTGATGGGGCCCCTGCTAAAGAGCCCGGGTTACTGGGATTATCATGGGATTGTTGGGCACGCTTACAGGTGAACGATTCTTCACTAACCAGATCCCGTTCTAAAGGGTCAGAAGATCGGCCCTTCCTTTGGCTCATAGACGATCTCCTAGTGAGGTGGGATGTCGTGTTGCAAAAAATTGCATTGTGGTACTGTTGTGATTGAGGGGAAAACTTATTCACGATGCACACGAGCATTTTATGCATTTGAGTGAGAAGAAAACCGCATTGACCTTGAGTAACGATTTTTACTGACCGGGGATGCAGAACAAGGTTGATTTGTACGTTAAGGCCTGTCACGAGTGCGCACGGCGGAAGGCGCCGGTGCAACCATATCGATTACCGTTGTAATCGATACGAGTTTCACGGGTAAACGAAATTGTCGGCCTGGATATTTTGGGGCCGTTCCCCGTTACCCCACGGGGTCACAAATATTTGCTGGTGGGTGTTGAGTACCTCACTCGGTGGCCTATGGTATGACCACTGGTAGACCAATCGGCAGGATCGATAGTGGAGGCCTTCCTGCAGGGTTACGTTTTTGATAAGGGTGCCCCGGAGCACCTGCTTACTGATCAGGGCAAATTTTTTTTATTCCCGCCTGTTCAAATAAGTGTGTGACGCATTGGGTACAAAAAAATCCAGACGTCCTCGTACCACACGCAAACCGACGAGATGGTTGAACGTCTTCATAGGATGCTGACGTCTATGTTGTGCCAGCAGGTTAATTCGCCACAAACTGATTGGGATCTATATGTTCCAGCGACTCTGGCCGCTTACAGATTGGCCCCGCATGCCTCAACGGGGTATTCACCCTTCTATTTAATGTACGGTTGAGAACCGGAGTCCCCGGCCCTGGTCAAGCTAGGTTTCAAACCAAAGGGGAAGTTGTCAGCGGTGCCTACCCCCATGCAAGTGGCATTGGACCGTCTGAAGGAGGCTAGAGAGGCCTCACTGGGTAATACGGAGCGGAGGCAGGCGGCTAATGAGCACTTGCACGGTACACAGCCTCCGCGGGAGCCATGGCAAGTGGGAGACAGGGCTTGGTTGCATTGTCCTATGGTGCCAGTGGGCACATCACCGAAATTCCATTGGCCCTGGCAGGGTCCTGTTGAATTGTGGAGGTTCGAAGGGACCAGAGTGTACGGATTTGGTGCGATCGTCGATTGTGGCATGTTTACCCATCGCGGTTGAAGAAATATGTATCGCCTTATGATGCGTCATCTCCCATCCCGGAGCGGCCTGTATTGGATGTGTCCGACGAGCGTGTTGTGTGGCGGTGTGAGAACGCACCTCAGCAGTTTACCCCCCGTATGTCTGCAGGATCACCGTTTTTGAGTCAGGTGCCGCCCCGGGACGCATGGGAACGGAATGCGGTCTCGCCAGCGGGCGGCCGATGTTATGAGGAGAGGCGCACGTCACGGGCAGGACGCTGCCCTGCGCCCACGGAGGGATGCTCCCCGCCCTTGTCCCCTGTTCACCCAGGCCGGGGTGATGTACCGGCTGCGGAAACCCGCTCCCGAAGAGTGACTTTTTCTTGACATTCTGTGGCGTAGTAGTTGTGTTGCGTTGTCGAGGGGGGTATCGTGTATCTATGTATATGAGGGTTGTTGTGTGTTGCCGTGTGACGCGTTATGTTTAGCCGGGACGGCTAATTTTTTAAACATGGGGAGGGGGGGGGGTGATGTAGTGCCTGAAATACGCACCACACGCAGGAGTGGGTGTACGCGCATGCAGAGTACAGTGGGAGCTGATTGGCCAGGAAGTTGTTATATTCTTAGGTTTTTTCGGTAAAGTCACGTAGGTAAAAAACATTAAAAAGTAAAATAAAATAAAAATCACGACGTTTCGGAGGCAACACAAGCTTCCGTCTTCAGGTGGTACCGTCACAGCCACGACAGCTGTATCAAGTAAATGAGAGATTGCAGAAGCCACCACTCCGTTTATATAATGGTTGGAGGAGGTGGTGGAGCAAGGGCCGCATACTTTTATTAATATGGTAAGGTGAGGCTTAAGACTAAGAATAGACTGCATAACAAAGGCTGAGCCTTTGATTAACCATGCAAAAGATTTAACTACACTTATTTGCCAATCTTATTTGACAGACAACCATCACAGTTTTACCATGTCTAGTGGTGGTCTCCCTGTTACAGGTTGAGTCACAAACCGCACCTCTCCATAACAAAGGCTCAGCCTTTGTTATGCAGTCTATTCTTAGTCTTAAGCCTCACCTTACCATATTAATAAAAGTATGCGGCCCTTGCTCCACCACCTCCTCCAACCATTATATAAACGGAGTGGTGGCTTCTGCAATCTCTCATTTACTTGATACAGCTGTCGTGGCTGTGACGGTACCGCCTGAAGACGGAAGCTTGTGTTGCCTCCGAAACGTCGTGATTTTTATTTTATTTTACTTTTTAATGTTTTTTACCTACGTGACTTTACCGAAAAAACCTAAGAATATGAATCATTGCAGTCACGAAAGCTTCAAATCTACAGGAAGTTGTTGTTGTCGCTAAGTGGCGCCGTGTTGTCTGGAAAACGTGGCAGGTGCCAGCGGGGCCTGGGGGGCGAGGGGCGTCGCGGGGGATGCCACCGATTAATTGGAGATTAATTGGCTTGGGGATAAAGAGAGGGGGTTTTGAAGGAGACGTGAGTTCGCGCCTGGGAGAAGAAGGATGTTGGAGCTGAAGCAGCGGAGCCAGAAGCAGTGGAGAAGTGTAGGGTAGCAGTGGAGAAGTATAGGGTAGCAGTGGAGAAATGTAGGGTAGCAGTGGAGAAGTATAGGGTAGCAGTGGAGAGGTATAAGGTAGCGACGGAGAAGCCAGCAGAAGTGGCTGGAGTGTGACGGCGAAGCCAGCAGAAAGCGCCTGGAGTGTGGCGGAGAAGCCGATAGGGATACGGCTGAGTGTGACGGGGGAGCCGATAAAGAGCGGCTGAACTGTGATGGAGAGAGTGGAGAAGAGAGTCGACGGAGGAGAGACGCGGAGCAAGCGAGAATGTGGCGAGCGAGCGGCGAGCGCGAGGGAGGAATGTTGATTGGTGTTAGCTGGAGGAATGTTGATCGGTATTAGCGAAATAAAGAGAGAGAAAAACAAGAAGCTGTCGTGTTAAGTCGAGCACTACACGAGCAACTGCCAAAGTAACTTGTGCAAACATTACACTTTACATCTCTTCATGAACAATTTGAGTCGTCATCATTATCAGACATGACCAATCCACTGCTAGATGGAGGCATCCCCACTGTGCCACCATCCCACGCATTCCCGGTGCTCATTATGGCACTGATGATTTTTTACAGCAGCGGGGTCCCAACCTGCGGTGCACTGACCACCGGTGGCGCTGCACAGACCACCGGTTGCGCTGCACAGACCACCGGTGGCGCTGCACAAACCACCGGTGGCGCTGCACAGACCAGCAGTGGCAGTGCACAGACCACCGGTGGCGCTGCACAGACCACCGGTGGCGCTGCACAGACCAGCAGTGGCAGTGCACAGACCACCGGTGGCGCTGCACAGACCACCGGTGGTCCGCAAGGTCATGGAATGTGGTCTGCCGAGCTATCGCAGATTCTACAGTCTTTCACAAAACAAAACAAATTACTGCCCATAATATTCAGATTCGTCAATAAAAAGTCTAGTGATTATTTTTGTTATTACTATTCTTCAGCTCTTTTAGTTGACTGTGGGTTTAATTTGAATAAAATATGTATTTGGTGCAGGGTTGTCCTTGAAAATTATTTGAGGGTTGAGGGTGGTTGTCCACGAGTCCATAGTTCAGTTCACTTTGATTATCTTCGGAGAGATGTTACATCATAAGCAGCCAATAAAAATACAGAACAATAATAAAAAAAAGTTTTCAACACGGCTGTGTAACACTGCTCTACAGCCTTGCCACGTGCACACAGACAGACACGCAGCACACACAACACGGCATTCGTGAATGAAAAAAAAGACAAAGCACCAGCGCAATACCTGCACAAGAAAGTTGGCTACATCCTGACAGATCCACGTCTTCACGTCCTCCTTCGTCGGCATCGCAGCTTCGGGCTGATACGAAAAAAAGAAAGCACGGTCTGATAAAGACTTCCACCTCGATAATAGCCGCAATTAGTTTGAAGAGATGACTATCAGCAGACAATATGTCTGTAGCTCTGACGGGTCGCTGTGCGGGGTGAACCAACCTGGTACTGGACGGGGATGCTTCCCATTTCCCCTTTATCAGTAAATTACCAGAACGAATGACTTTTTGACTGACACCCCCACATGTAAATATGTACCCACCCACCGCACAACACACATGCACATGTACAAACGTAACTGTGTACACACAACACGATATATGCACACAAAATACACACATGTTACACCCAACACACACAACATACATAATACAGTACAACCAAAACAGGCATAAAAACAAATTACACCAAACACACTCCCAACACAAAAACCACACGCACACGCGACGCATTTTTTCCATGTGCTCCGGATTCCTTAAAATTGTACAAACTCATTCATTGGCCAAAAACATATCAGAATATAAAAACAACACAAGACCCTCCAGAAAAAGAGTTATATGGCTATCTTGGATAAATGGCTAAATTACTATTCTACACATGCACGTACAGTATAAAGCGTGGTCCAGATGTCACATGACCTAATGTAATTCTCTAAAGCTTAATATGTTGTATACCAATAGGAGTGAACACAGAAACCAAAAGCAATGGGAAAAAATAATGGAGGTCAATTAATTGGGGGTCACATTACATCTGGACCACCCTGTACACCCACCTAACACAAAACAAAGATCCCCGTCTAACCTTAACTGACTTTTAGGGCCAGTTCTATTAGCAAGCACCTATGAAAACCGGCACGGCACACGAGGAGGTGGGTGGCCAGCACCATGTCGGACCACCTTTGGCTCTCTCGTGGCGGTGTTTTTTTACGCACCGCATTCAAATACTAATTTGAGCTGAGTCGACCTAAGTGGGGGGGGGGGGGGGCAGGACCAGTTTAGAAAATCGTCAGTGGTGTCGGCCGTGAGGAAGAATCGATTCTGGCCGCCAGGCTCGTAGCGCAGCACGCTATCCGCCATACTACCGAGTTAGTACATGACGCATACATGCACACATCCAACACACACGAATATTGAAGTAAAGTTCAGTTTAGGTAGTGAGTGGCCCTAGCTGCGGGTGTACAACTGTGGCAGAACATCTGCTTGCCTGTGGGACGTGCTGGTGTCGGTTAGCCCTGACCTTTATGAAGGGGGCTCAATGTGTACAAGGAAGTGGCCTCGAGAGGAACACGTGTGGGGTGGGTTGTGCGTGGTGTGCACGCACGCCAAGTGCAATATGAATGGCTCCTGCATCTGATGTGTGGAGAACAGCCCAGCGACTGGCACTCAACTACAAATCTGCAAGGAGACCCGTGCTTCAGGCAGCAATGATGGAGATTCAAAACAGAAAGACATACATATGAAAATCTAAAATGTGTTAAAGAAAAGGAATGAAACTACAGTATGTAGATTGAAATTTTTATAAGTTACATTTTCTGAATCACAGTAATTAATTTTCTGACTGAACATTTATAACATTTTATGCGAGAACCTGCCTGTGATGCATATCCAAAAGTTTGTGGTATTTTTGTGTTTTATCATGGCCGGCAATTTGGAGTGTCTAGGAAAAACTCCGGATAAGAGAAGAAGACGCGATCAATAATTGCACAGTTATGTCCCATGTATGGATTTAAATCAGTGGTGAGCATACTGCACTTATACACTCGGCTCCCAGAGTTTTGTCTCCTGGCCACGGCGAACATCAGTGGCAAAGTGACCTCTGAACCGGGCCTGAGAACCACTCCTTCTCTCGTCCACCCCCTTGCGACGCGGCCCCTTACCAAGCTGCGTGTTGAAGTATGTTAAACACAATACACACGCTTAGACACCGCGTGGGGGAGCCCTTTCTATCCATACAGCACGTTTTAGGATAACGTCACAGTGTGTGTTGGTGTTTACTGAACAAGTGACTTCTGTGGTTATGAGCTTGACGTTACTCCGTTTGGGAGTAAGAAGGCTGCTTTCGGTCCAGGCATTGCAAAACTTTTATAAACAATGTATCTCGTCACTCCAGGGACAGCAAATGCTGGCCGAGGCTTCCTTCTGTCCTCGCAGCTGGTGGGATGGGATTTAGACACCACCGCGACTATCGCACGGTGGAGCCAAGGAGTGTAACGATTGAGATTATTATTCAATAAATGAAAACTGCATGCAAATCACAAGCCATTGTTACATTTAGGCTAGGAAACAAGAAAAATTAACAAACTTATTTTTGAATTCGAAACTTGTCCAGTTCATCAGTCAATAGTAATGCATTTAATTTAAACACATCTTTTGGAATTGTTTCAATACTCAAAGAAGGGCTTTGAGACGAGATTAAAAGGTAATCACGTTTCAAAGGTGGTCAAAGAAGGGCATCAGCTTACCGCATAAAACTAGGTCATGAAGGGGTTTTTACAATGGAGTATCATGATGCAATTTGTGTTTTGATGAAATTTGTATAAAATACCCGATCATACGTTATAATGTAAAAAAGAAATCTGGACTGATAGTGAAAGGATATTTTTGATCCATTGTTTTACTTGCTATGGACATAGCATCCCATGAAGAGAATTGGTGACATTCCGCATGTATAGAACTGCGCAACACTCACTGTCCTCACTGGAAGTGGAGTCTTGACTGAACACACTGCTGATCAAATTATTCGCAGATGTAGAAAGGAATGCCTCCAAACACATGACCGCATACTCCGATTGCTGAAGTATTTCTTAAATGGTTTGCGCATAATCTCTCAAGGCATCGGTGGTTCAGTGGTAGAATTCTCGCCTGCCACGCGGGAGGCCCGGGTTCGATTCCCGGCCGATGCACATTTTTTGGTATTTTATTACAACAATTAATTTAATAGCATTTATCTTTGCTGCACTGCTATTAGTGTGAATAATGTGGTATCTATTTTAATCTAATGATTGTTATTCACGTTTATATGTTTTCTAGATGTAGAAGAGAATTTCCATTGGAAAACGTTTTTCAGGGTTTTTACAGTATTGACTGCATTCGGTAGTTGCAGATGGAGACCCCTAGTGATCAGGGGCCTCCATGACATGCATTCCTCGGTCACGCGCTATTAACAAGGGCCCCGATAAGGTGTGGAATAGCATATAATGCCAACATTCATCACGCCAGGAAAAAAATTGCATCCATAATAATGATGATTAGTCAAAGGCCATTTTCTTATTTTAGTCTGTGTTGGCACAGGGTAGAACCAATCCTTCATTGGTGACTGGTACCTGTGGTACAAAAAACTCATACATATTTTCAGGAGGTTCGTCATAAATAGCAGATCGTAGAAAAAGTTGCACAATAATAATCAGATTTTAAAGAAAAAGCCAAAAGCCACATTTCCAGATAAAACTTGCACAGGACTGAAAGATCAGTATTCATGAATGTCATATAAAAACAGCTGGGAAGTGTGAAGCATCGGTGGTTCAGTGGTAGAATTCTCGCCTGCCACGCGGGAGGCCCGGGTTCGATTCCCGGCCGATGCACTTTTTAGAATATTTATTTTTGCTTTTATCACGATATGTAACATTGTAAAGATTTAATGCACATTTAGTAGTATCGAAAAATATTACGTTCCATGTTATTGAAGAATATTAATCACACCCACTTCATTTCCTAGTATGCTAGTGGCAACCATATCTTGAGGCCGCTTTCAGCTGGGAAAATTCGGTCGCAGTAATTGTACCAACCCAGTTCAATAACTAGTATTGGAGATGAGTAGTGACAAATTATTTCTCTGGTCAAAATAGTTTCCAGCTATTCATCATAACAGGTGAAGAAATAGTTTTTAGCAACATCCCAATAATATAATTTGCATATAATCAATTAACTCCAGCATCATATTCGGATATTCATGAAAAATGGAAAAGTCAAAAGCCAAATATACACAGAGAAGATGCTTCCACACGACTGAAAGAAGATCAGTATTCATGCATCTGACGTAAAAAACTCATGGAGTATGTGGCATTGGTGGTTCAGTGGGAGAA
Organism: Callorhinchus milii; assembly: GCF_018977255.1. Lineage (NCBI taxonomy): Eukaryota > Metazoa > Chordata > Chondrichthyes > Chimaeriformes > Callorhinchidae > Callorhinchus > Callorhinchus milii. The sequence goes on from NW_024705146.1 coordinate 35,655, forward strand.
TTCTTGCCTGCCTCGTGGGAGGGCCGGGTTTGATACCTGGCTGATGCGCTTTTATCATGCTAAACAACATATTAAAGCATACATTTGCAGCTAATCGAACAAAACACCCACTATCATCTTCGGATGTTCATGAAAATGTTAAAAGTCAGAAGCAAATACACAAAGAGAACACTCAATTTTGTGCGACTGAAAAAGATCAGTATTCATCTATCTCACGTAAAAACTCAAGGAGTATGTGGCATCGGTGGTTCAATGGTATAATTCTCGCCTGCCCTGAGGTCCCCTCCTGGGGCCCCTCTTTTCCTGTCAGTGTGGCCTGACTCCGTCCCGGCCATGCCCCCCTTCTGGAACCTACTAGCAGGTTCTCGATGTGCCCCTTCTGTAACCTTTCCCCTACATCCCTCTCTCTGGTCTATCAAGTGACCTGCTGTAAGTCAGGGCTGCTGTAACTGCAGATACCCTTCCCTGCCAGCAACCAGTGCTATGCTGCTAAGTGATTCTATGTCACTACGCCCCCCCACGCCGTGAAAAAAATCAGCCGTCGTGGCTGACCTCCATCCTCCTCGTAGTGCAAACAACAAGAACAATATAAACCTTCCGGGATAATTAACAATTACCGACGAGAACCTACAGTAATGAACCTAGACCCCAGAGATTGAAAAATGTCCGACGACCGTCAGCGTGCCGCAGCCCACGAGCATCAGGAAGGACCCCAGTACAACTAGTAGTCACACCCCGGCTCGTGTCTGCGGCCACCAGCCACAGCGTAGGAACTAACTTGGTCAACAACAAAAAGGGGCAGGCTATCGAAACCTAACAGTTTTAGAGTGGGTCCTCGTCGCCGTGCCCCCAGGCGGGACAAAAATGGGCTTCCTGTAGACCCCAGGACAATATGTAAATGGCCTAACGAGCGTGGCCCCTCCGAGAAGAAGACGAAGGACAAGAAGATGAAAGCCGTTCCGTCATCCTCGGTCCGTCTGTAGACAGTGCCGTCGGTGGGTCTGCGGGTGTCAGGCGCTGGAAACCTGCAGAAGAAACAACAGAATCCTGCTGAATTGCACCCTCCGCGACTCTTCGCCTTGGCTCGCCGGACACATCAGACACCTGCACTCAGGTGGTGGGGATGAAGTGACATCACAAGGTGGAAAATAGGGTTTCAGCCGCGACGGATGCTCAAACCAGCGCCTGCGACCGACCTGGATATGCACGCACTGCGGCCTCCTCACCTCGATCACCTTAACTGGGTCCTGCCATGGCCGGTGCAATTTAGGGGATGTGCCCAGGGGCTCGTGGGGGCAATACAACCATGCCTTGTTCCCATGGGTCTATGGGTTTCTGGATTCACGGAGTCCCACAAGCTTCTCATTGGCGGCCTGCTGTTTGGCCGAATTTTTCCGAGACGCCTCCCGTGCTTCTGTCAGCTGTCTGATCGTAAGCTGCATGGGCATGGGCACAGCAACCTTCTTTTTGCCCAGGTCCATGACAAACTGAGCCTCCATGGCGGGATCACATTCCCTCCCATACATGAGGAAAAAGGGGGAGAACCCTATTGAGGCGTGAGGCGCCATCCTATATGCGGCCAGAACACCTGGAACCTGCAAATCCAGTCGGACTGTGCCTTGTTAACCTGTTGGCACAGCATGGACGTGTAATGCGAGAGCGCCATCTAATGGGCAGAATGGGGTAGCCGCACGGCCACCACCGGGTAGCGGGTATTGAATCCCAAGCGGGGATATATCTGGGCCAAAGGTAATGGGCGGAGTCAAAGGGGAACGTTCGGGAACCATCGAGAAGGTTCCAACAGGGAGCGTGGCTAGAGGCGGAGCTTAGCTCCGCCGTAAGGGATATAAGCACTCAGGGGTCGGTGTGTGAAGCTTCAGTCCGGACTGCGTCGCTGCACAAGCCTCTCCCCGTCACCGACCATGTGGCGAACCCAGTGAGGCTCGTTCCTCCCGGCATGCCGCCAGCCAGCGGCGGGATCGGGAGTGGAAGAGAGGCAAACAGAGAGAATGACTCGTCCCCAGCCACAGAAAGAGAAGGGAAACATATGGGGAGAGCGGAAATGAGCTGTGCAAGAATTCTATCAATAAAAGACGCCAGTAAAGATCGTCGTGGAAGTCGTTTATTACATAAGAGTCCTGTGCAAGCGCTCTACCATCCCGGATGGTAGAGCGACGTCCAGATCTTTTTATTACCCAGAGAGTTGCACACCTCCTTTAACAATTTAGAAAAAAAATTACGAGCTTGGTCTGTAAGGAGACGTTCCCGGGGCCCCCTTGTCTAAAACGTACCCATGTAGGAATGCGTCCGCGATGGACACGGCCGACTGATCTGGCAAAGGCTATGCCACCGGCCACAGGGACAGGTACTCCACCCCGACAAGAAGAAATGTATTTCGCCTCTAAGTGGCGGGAAATGGGCCGAGGGACACCTTGATAGATTGCAACGATGGCCAGGCCTGACTTGGCGGGGGCTTTCGGCGAGCACACTTCACACAACCTTTGACCATGTTGTACACATCCTCTGACATTCCGGGCCAAAATAAGTCGCGCTTCAGGGTCAACAAGGTTTTCTGCACCCCAAGGTGCATTAACTTCACATGGACAGCCCGTGTAACTCTACTCGGCAGAACAGTTGGCACAACGATGCAGTAACGCTGCACTTCCTCATCTCACCTCATCAACTATGAGAGACATTCCCACTGGCACCTTTTTACCACCCCTCGTTCTGATGCGATGCTGTAACTTCAACATGTGCATGAGACAATCATGTTGTCACAGGGAGCGGTTGCCGCGGATTGTGGAACATCAACCGACGCTACAACAGTGCACGGCAATCCTGCAGCCGCAGGTTTACATCGGCCGGCACCCATCATACACGCATAGCGGTCCCTCGGCGGTAATCACGACAATGCGTCCGCATTACAGTGACATGCACCTTTCCTGTAGGTGACCGTGAAGGAATAATCTTGCAAAATTTCTAACCAGCGGGAGAGCTGGCCGGATGGCTGGTCAACCTGCAACGTATATTGAAGAGCTGCATGGTCCGTGCGCACAAGGAATTGCCTACCATAAAGGGACGGTCTGTACTGCAGTACAAAATGCACAATAGCCAACCATTTGAGGCGCGTTACACAATAACGCTGCTCTGCAGGGGACAGCACACGGCTTCCATAAGATACGACCTTCTCTACTCCGTTCACTACCAGCGACAGTACAGCGCCGATTCCGGTGTCGCTGGCGTCTGTATCCAACACAAATGGCAGAGAGAAATCGGGGTACCCAAGGGGAAGCGCGTTGGCGAGGCCATCGCGCAGCGCGACAAACGCAGCCTTCTCTTCCGCCCATCAAAATTTCTGGCCCTTTGCGGTGAGGGCTTGGAGCGGTTTAGCGATCGTCGCAAACTTGGGTACGAAGAGGCGATAGTATGATGTGAACCCGCCAAAACTGCGGAATCAACCCATATATTAAATTAACTCCATGATCATCTTTGGATATTCATGAAAAATGGGAAAGTCAGGAGCCTAAGAAACACAGAAAATGTCCCTGTTCCCAGACGACCTGCTTGTCAGTTTTGATGTGGTTTCCTTATTCACCAAAGTTCCTGTACCTGACACCATCGCAATCATTGAAGACTTGGTTCATCAAGGACTGAATACTGAGGTACCCCCCTGGTGAGACACTGCTTAACTAATACATGCTTCACATGGAATGGAACTTTCTACAAACAAACTGAGGGCACCCCAATGGGATCCCCCCTATATCCGGTTGTAGCCAACGTTTTCATGGAGAAATTTGAGACTGACGCCATCCAGACTGCCACTCTACGCCCGACCTTATGGAAGAGGTACGTAGATGACACTTTTGTCATCTGGCCACATGGCCGGCCTGCTTTAGACCAATTCCTCGACCACATCAATTCCATACACCCAGCCATCAGATTCACCATGGAAGTCGAAAAAGATGGCAAGCTACCCTTTTTGGATGTCCTAATTAAAAGGAGACCTGATGGTTCAATGAGCCACTCTGTCTACAGGAAAGCTTCCCATACGGATGCTTACCTAAAACCGGATTCCCACCACCATCCATCCCAGAAGAATTCCCTCATCAAGACTCTACACCATAGAGCGTAATGCATCTCTGACCAGGAACACATTACCAGTGAACTCAAGCACGTACGCCAAGCTCTTAAGGCTAATGGTTACTCCGACTACACAATCCGCAAAGCCATCACTCCAACCATCAAGAAGGATCCGGTTGAGGAGCCATTCAAAAGCATCACCTTACCCTACATTGCGGGGGTCACAAATAAGATCTCCAAAATCCTGAATTAACACAAGATCCAGGTCCGATTCAACACAGTACATAAAATCCGTGATCTGGTCCCGTCTGTAAAATATGTGGTTCCAGACATACAGTACCCTGGCGTCTACAAACTAAGTTGCCTCTGTGGTAGCAGTTACACTGGAGAAACCAAACGACATGTCTCGGACCACATCCGTGAACATAAAGCAGACCTGAAACACGGCAGGACAAACACCTCAGCCGTGGCAGATCACTGTTACAATTCAGTGGGCTCACATGACATTGACTTCACCAAGACAGAGGTTCTCTGCAAGCCATCTGGCTACCATTAGAGATTCGTTCATGAGGCGATCCACATATACAAACACAGAGACAATTTCAACCGAGAAGATGGATTCTGGCTCAGCAATCATTGGAAGGACGTAATAAAACCATTTCGGATCTTAACTGATTTTGTTCACGTTTACGGTGACTTTCAGACCACAGTCCACTCACTGTCATTGACTTATATATTTTGTATTCTCCGCAGGGAATGGAGTCTTTGCTCCGCTGCAAGTCTCCTACACCACTCTCCCATTGACATATTTCGTTGCTTCCTCTTATTACCTTTCACGGGACGGTCAATGGTATAGTGTATAGCAGATTGTATAATAATAAATAGTATAAAAGTGTAATGTTTAATATAATGTATAAGGTAATATAGTATCGTAATTGTATTGTGAATATACAGCAGTGTGGTATACAGTAGGTTAGGTAGAATAATACATAGTGTAATATTACAATGTATAGTCTAAGGTGGTATATAATAACGCAGTATATAATTTAATGTTGGCTTTATCTATGGCAGTATATAGTACGGGGTAGATCCGTGTGATGTAAGGAAAAAGTTTAGCTGGAGGCATATTATATTTTTTGCGACAAAGAATTGTAATGTATGACGTAGCTCAGCTTATTGGAGAGTATATTTAGTAAATTTATGATATTGATATAGTATTTATTTTAGTTTTTTTACGTGGTGGTTTGGCTGCTACAGCTCCTTACTATTAAAATTCCTTCCCTTTATTACTGCTAACCCTACCTCCTCCCTTTGTTGCTGCTAATCCTACATAATGCACGGGCATAATATGACTTTGAGACCCCCCCCCCCCGCTAATACGCATTCCACAAGTAGTGACTAATCCCATATCTGCATTTTCCATAAATATGCTAAATTACTCTGTTGATATGCAAATTACTCTTCCTCCCCTAACCCAGCTTAAATATACGCTGCCAAGCTTGGTGGTGTTCATTCAGACGCTGTTTTTCCGACAAACATGTTCTTCACCTGAGGACGGCTGCTTGCGTTGTGGCCGAAACGTCGTGAGAATTGTATTATTGTATTATGTTTATTTTTAAATATTTTATATTAAATTCGCATGCTTGCTTGCTTGCGTGCTTGCGTGCTTGCTTGCTTGCTTACGACCGTGCAAATCTTTCGGTCGTTTTTTAACCCACTTCCCGTGATCCAATCGAGCTGACATTTTCCACACAGACTCGTTGTGCGTGACAATTAATTTTGTGAAATTTTTTCCAAAATTTTACACTGTTTAGGGAAAACAAATTAAATATTTAATTACCAATTGCTTAATACTGGCAGACAATCATCTGACCCATAGATGGCAGCCATCTCAAGCCAGAGGACGAGAGGACTCTAGCCGCCACGCATATAAAGGATTTAGAGTGAAAAACTTTGTTTTTACGGGTTTACTTGTTATAATTTTATTATCTCCCTTCTACGTGACTTAACCGAAAGAACCATAAGATGAATCCCTGTAGTCACGAAAGCTTTAAATCGAAATTTAAACACAGAAAAGTCTCACTTACACGCAACTGAAAAAGATCAGTATTCATGCATCTCACGTAAAATCACACCAGACACACGAGGCATCGGTGGTTCAGTGGTAGAATTCTCGCCTGCCACGTGGGAGGCCTGGGTTCGATTCCCGGCCGAAGCAC